>NW_023994230.1:0-175000 GCF_015586225.1 Lucilia sericata
CTGGACTATAGTCTTGACTATAGACTGGACTATAGTCTTGACTATAGACTGGACTATAGTCTTGAGTCTTGACTATAGACTGGACTATAGTCTTAACTATAGACTGGGCTATAGTCTTGACTATAGACTGGACTATAGTCTTGACTATAGACTGGACTATTCTTGACTATAGACTGGACTATAGTCTTTACTATAGACTGGACTATAGTCTGGACTATAGTCTTGACTATAGACTGGACTATAGTCTTGACTATAGACTGGACTATAGTATTGACTATAGACTGGACTATAGTCTTGACTATAGACTGGACTATTGTCTTGACTATAGACTGGACTATAGTCTTGACTATAGACTGAACTATAGTCTTGACTATAGACTGGACTCTAGTCTTGACTATAGACTGGACTATAGTCTTAACTATAGACTGGACTATAGTCTTGACTATAGACTGGACTCTAGTCTTGACTATAGACTGGACTATAGTCTTGACTATAGACTGGACTAGTCTTGACTATAGACTGGACTATAGTCTTGACTATAGACTGGACTATAGTCTTGACTATAGACTGGACTATAGTCTTGACTATAGACTGGACATAGTCTTGACATAGACGACTAGTCCAGTCTATATCAAGACTATAGTCCAGTCTATAGTCAAGACTATAGTCCAGTCTATAGTCAAGACTATAGTCCAGTCTATAGTCAAGACTATAGTCCAGTCTATAGTCAAGACTATAGTCCAGTCTATAGTCAAGACTATAGTCCAGTCTATAGTCAAGACTATAGTCCAGTCTATAGTCAAGACTAGAGTCCAGTCTATAGTCAAGACTATAGTCCAGTCTATAGTCAAGACTATAGTCCAGTCTATAGTCAAGACTAAGTCCAGTCTATAGTCAAGACTATAGTCAGTCTATAGTCAATACTATAGTCCAGTCTATAGTCAAGACTATAGTCCAGTCTATAGTCAAGACTATAGTCCAGACTATAGTCCAGTCTATAGTAAGACTATAGTCCAGTCTATATAGTCAAGAATAGTCCAGTCTATAGTCAAGACTATAGTCCAGTCTATAGTCAAGACTATAGCCCAGTCTATAGTTAAGACTATAGTCCAGTCTATAGTCAAGACTCAAGACTATAGTCCAGTCTATAGTCAAGACTATAGTCCAGTCTATAGTCAAGACTATAGTCCAGTCTATAGTCAAGACTATAGTCCAGTCTATAGTCAAGACTATAGTCCAGTCTATAGTCAAGACTAGAGTCCAGTCTATAGTCAAGACTATAGTCCAGTCTATAGTTAAGACTATAGTCCAGTCTATAGTCAAGACTAGAGTCCAGTCTATAGTCAAGACTATAGTTCAGTCTATAGTCAAGACTATAGTTCAGTCTATAGTCAAGACTATAGTCCAGTCTATAGTCAAGACTATAGTCCAGTCTATAGTCAAGACTATAGTCCAGTCTATAGTCAATACTATAGTCCAGTCTATAGTCAAGACTATAGTCCAGTCTATAGTCAAGACTATAGTCCAGACTATAGTCCAGTCTATAGTAAAGACTATAGTCCAGTCTATAGTCAAGAATAGTCCAGTCTATAGTCAAGACTATAGTCCAGTCTATAGTCAAGTCTATAGTTAAGACTATAGTCCAGTCTATAGTCAAGACTATAGTCCAGTTTATAGTCAAGACTATAGTCCAGTCTATAGTCAAGACTATACTCCAGTCTATAGTCAAGACTATATTCCAGTCTATAGTCAAGACTATAGTCCAGTCTATAGTCAAGACTATAGTCCAGTCTATAGTCAAGACATAGTCCAGTTTATAGTTAGGAGTATAGTACAGTCTGAGTATAGTCCATTCTATAGTCAAGACTACTTGTCTAGTCTACAGTAAAGACGGTGTTTAGTGCTATAGTTTAGACTATTACCATGACTATAGTCCAGTATATAGTCAAGACTATGGTCCTGTCTATAGTCAAGACTATAGTCAAGACTACAGTCCTTTCTATAGTCAATACTATATTCCAGTCTACATTCAAGGCTATAGACTTGACTATAGTCTGGTCTATATTCAAGACTCCGTCCGCAGGTCAGGAAAATATAGTCGTGACTTTTAATTTAAATAATTTATAAATTTTTGTAGGTTTATCCCAAAATCAAAAAACAAGACACCGTTATGAGAGTTGCTATTACCGCCCGCATTCGATTGGCAATTACTCTACGTTATTTAGCTACCGGGGATTCATTGAGGGCATTGGAAGTTATTAGTCATATTTCAAGAAAAACCATGAGTCAATTTCTGCCCGAAGTGTTGAGAGCGATAATAGAATGTTTACAAAGTAAATATTTAAAGGTACCATACATCATATCAGAATCTAAATAGTTTGTGAATTATAATTTATTTTATTTAATCTTCAGCTACCCTCTACTAAAAGCGAGTGGCTTGAGGTGGCCAATGAATTTGAACATTTATGGCAATTTCCACACACCTTAGGAGCAATAGACGGAAAACATATCCGCATTAAAAACAACTGGACAATCCACTCCTGAATATTTCAATAATAAGGATATTGCAGCATTGTACTCTTTGCTCTAGTCGATGCCCATAGTAAATTTTTATATGTTGATGTTAGTAAGGTGGACGTGATTTCGATGATGCCGTTTTTAAAAATTCAACTCTAAATAAATGGCTGAAAGAAGAAAAGTTAAAAGTACCTGCAGATAAAGAACTAAAAGGACAATTAGTCAAAACTCCCTACTATTTTATAGGCGATGATATTTTTGTCTTGGAACGCCATGTTATGAAGCCTTATAACAGTAATTCAAGTTTATTAAATTCACAACAAGTTTCAATGAGAGGTTACGGCATGCTATGACGTCAGTTGATATAGCATTTAGTAAGCTGGCAGCTAGGTTTCGCATTTTGTGCCGCCCTATTGAAGTAAGCATAGATACTTGCGGTTCATTGGTGAAAGCATGCTGTTTACTGCATAATTATTTATCTAAGGATTTGACAGAACCATATCCATTTGAGATAACAACAGCAGAAACTACCAGAAACCATGTCCTCTTTACCGCCACAGTGTCATGAACGTGTGAAAAACTCCAAAGAAGTAAGAGAAAATATACGAAAATATCTCCTTACTGAGGAAGGTGCTTTCAATGATGAATAATATAATTATTTGAAATAAAACATTTGTTTAAATTTTTATATACTTGCTCTAGTACTAGTACTAAAATGAATCCCAGGTTTTATTTGTAAATAAGAAAAAGCAAAATAATAAATTACAAAGAAATCACTTTAGTACTAGTACATACAGAGCTTTTATAAGTATTTTATATTTTCCATTTTTTTTCATATCCTTTTTGTGGTTTTTATTTAAACATACATACGAAATTATTTATGCTGCCTTTAAAAATGTTTAAAAAATAACATAAATGAACTCATTTTTTTTATACTATTTAAATATAATAAAGAAATTAAAAAAAAATAACTAAAGATACTTAACTTAATAAGTAAACTAGGATTAACAAGTTCTATAAAGAAATTATCATTTAAAAACTAATCGTGTAGTAACAAAACAATAATTCAAATTGTTGTTTTTTGAGTCAATCTCATATTAAAGCATTGCTTAATATAAATTAAAAAGAAAAGTATAATTTTATAACCAAATGAAAAAGAAATATTGCTAAAAAAAACTAGATTTCCATATAAATATGTATATAGCTTTAAAAAGTGGCTTAAATAATTACTAATATTTACAAACTACAACTGTTTTTTTTTTTAAACATCTGATGTAAACATCATTTTGTATTAGAGCAGATTTTTAATCATCAATTAATATCGGTTCATCTAAAGAGCTGTCACTTAAAGTCACACTCATTGGAGTAGTGTTATTATTATTTTTAGACGTTCCTGTAGTACCACTAGGAGTCTTTGTTTTACGTACAAGCAGCGATTTTTTGATGCTAAAAAGATGAATTAAAAAAAATGAGTAAATTTCTAAGAATTTTCTTTTATAGAAAATTTTTGACAAATCCTTCATATAGGAAATTTTCACAAAATTCATTTTTATAGGAAAATTTCGGAAAATTCCCTTTTTATAGAAAATTTTCGGACAATTCCCTTTTTATAATTTTCCGAAAATTTCCTATAAAAAGGGAATTTTCCGAAAATTTCCTATAAAAAGGGAATTTTCCGAAAATTTCCTATAAAAAGGGAATTTTCCGAAAATTTCCTATAAAAAGGGAATTTTCCGAAAATTTCCTATAAAAAGGGAATTTTCCGAAAATTTCCTATAAAAAGGGAATTTTCCGAAATGTACCTTTTTATAGGAAAATATCATAAATTTCCCTTTTTTATAAGAAATTTTGAAAAATTTCCCATTGTTACAGGACATTTTCAAAAAATTCCCTTTTTATAAGAAATATTCAAAAAGTTCCCTTTTTTATAGGACATTTTAAAAAAAATCCTTTTTTATTGGAACATTTTCGAAAATGTTCATTTTTTCATAGGAATCCATCGAAAAATTCCCTTTTTTATAGTATTTTATCGAAAAATTCCCTTTATTTATAGGAATTTATCAAAAATTCCTTTTTTCATAGGAATTTATCAAAAAAATTCCCTTTTTTTATAGAAATTTATCGAAAAATTCTTTCTTTTAGGATATTTTAGAAAAAAATTCCCTCTTTATATAAAATCTGAATTTGTAATAAGTTTGAAACTTACATTTTGCATTTGTACAGCCTTGCTAGCGGCCACAAACTGCCATACTGCAGCTGCATTTTGTCCATCCTTTCCAGTTTTACTAATATATCTAGAAAATCCATAAAAACGAAATTAAAATCTCTCTCTTTTTGAAATCTTAAAAACAATAAAAACTTACTTATTAAGATAATTATTGACAGCTGTCAAACCTTGTAACTTCAATATACCTACAGAAGGTACTTTAACATAAAATTCATCGGCTACACGTTTAGCAACAAACTTCTGATTACAATGAGTAGCAGACACAATATAGCCGTATTGTATGTGAGAGGGTGGTGATGGTACTGTTGGTACATCATCATTCAAATCATTGATTACAATTGATTTGGGAGTATTTGTAAACGTTGGTGAATTCTTATCGCTATTGTGGGGTTTCTGTGGAGAACCAAATGATTGTACTTTAGTTATGGTTAAAGTGTTGGTGGGATTCAATGAAGTTGTTTCTGTAGAAGATGGGGTGGTTACGGTTTTAATTGCTGTGCTGGTTGTTGAAGATGATACTGTACATGTAGAAGAGGGGGTAATCGAAATCGGTGAAGATGCTGGAGTTATAATTGTTGATGTTAACGAAATTGCATTAGAGTTTGCTGGAGTTATGGTGGCTTTTATTGCAGGCAATATTTGTAGGGGCATTGTTGGTGAAGCAGCTGGTGATGCTATTGGTGTTTTGTTTGAAGTAACACTTATGGCTGGTTTATTTAACATTTCCTGTACTTGTTGCACGGTTAAAGTTGAAGGTGAAGCTGATGTCGGTTGATTTGTTGACACTATAGCCGAGGTGGATAGGGGTTTAGCTGATGTTTGTGTGGCTGCTGCAGAAGAACTAATTATTTTCTGTACTTTAAGCGACACAGACGATCGTCTAAAAGGGAAAGGATTTGAATTATCATCGGTTGGAGAGCAGGAAGTATTATTTGTTTTTGGTGCTATGGGTCTAGGTGTTGAAAATGTTGGTATAATATCTGGTTGTTTTGTACAAAGCATAGAATTAATCAATGTTCTTTTATTGGACACAGTAACTGGTGGACTGTTTGATGTTCTTTTGATAGAACCAGTAGCTGGACTGTTTAATGTTCTTTTGTTGGATATAGTTACCGTATTTGTGCTGTTAGTGACAGCTATTGTAGTTGTATTAAAACGTGTGGGTAATTTAATATTTTTATAAACAGGAACTGTGGAAAGATTTGTTGGCGAAACTGTAGTTGACATAAGTTGTTGTCTAATAAGAGAATTTGTTGTATTGGTAACAGTTTTATTATTTGTTATTGGCAAAGTTGTTGTGTTTGTGGTTTCAGTTGCAGCTGCTGCAGATTTACTAGGTTTTATAAGAATCGAGGCTGTCGGTTCATCACCATCATCCATAAAATTAACATCAAATACAATAGGTGCCTTAGGTTTTGCTGCAGTGGTAGATGTGTTAGGTGTAGCGGTTGTGTTTGTTTCCATAGCCTGTTGTAGAGCATTTGTTTCTATATGGCGTAGTTTTGAAATTTTTGTTGATCCCACAGTTGTCACAACTTCGGGAGTTAACATGGGCGGAGTAGTTATTTCCTCGCTTACTGACAAGGGATTTATTTGTATATCTTCAGCATTTTCAGGTAATATCTTTTTAATAACCGCATCGACAGCTAAATTTTCCGACATTTTATCATATTTATTCGAGCAAAACAATGAAATGCGCCTGCGTTTTATGGCTCCCCGCTTCTAAGGATTGCCTGGTTATATTCATTGTCTTTTTATTGTTAAATTCATTTGCCTGTGATGTTAAAGTTGTGGAAACTGTTGTTGTTGGGTTGTTAATAGTGTTAGTTGACGCTGTTGTTACTATAGTTGTAGCGGCTGGAGTTGAAGGACTGGAGGATGTTATAAAGATGGTAGAACTATATGGAGCTTCTGGTGGTGCTGTCTTAATGCCAGTTATGACAGCATTTGTAGGCAAATTAATAATAGGAGTTGTTGGTGTTACCTCCAGCGTGGGTGGTGTGGCTGGTGTTATTCCAGTTATTATGGTATTTGGTGGCAAAGTTAATATAGGCAAGGGTTTGTTTGTTGCCGACATTGCCGGTACATTTATAACAACTGGAGCCGAGGTGTTTGTTGGGTTCAAGGGTTTTATAATGGTATTTGTATTTGGCACTTTTAATAAAGACTGTGTGGATGTGGCGTGCAGTGGAGTGTCCATGCTTACAGCTTGAGATGTTACAATAGATTGAATGGCTGGTCCAGCAGTTATGTTATTGATTTGTGCGGTTAAACTATTAAGATTATCAATTCTACTAGAGTTTCTCACCATACTGGGAATACTTTCTATATTTTGCTCTGAGTCATCTTCTATTATCATACAATCTTCATCGTCTTCTTCCTCAGTATTGGGATTAACTTCTTGATTAATATTATTGGCCGTTTTAGCAGTTGTGGCTATAATTTCCTTATTAACGTCGTTAGTTTGTAAAGAAATTGTTGTGCCTGTTGCGTTCGACAATAGTGGTTCAGCGGCATTTGTATTTATTACTCCGTTTATATTAACATTCATCTCGAATTGTGTCTTTCCTTTAAGATGTATTAACCAAAATGCTTTAGTCTTCTCTTCCGGCTTCTTTACGATATTGTGTTGCAATTGATATAGCTCTCTCAACATCATTTGACCATCTACACTTTGCAACAGTATTAATGTGGGCGATTTCATATCCATAGTTAAAGGACCAAAATAGATCTTTCTACCCGACTTGGGTGTAACAAAAGCATCGAAGGGAGCATTTTGAAAGAATTGTAATTTAACAATTTTACTCTTTTGCCTGGCAAAGTTTATGACCTTTTGTATACGATCCAGCGAAACAAGATCACGAAAATCTGGTACAAATATATGTGAGAAATCATTATGTAAATCGAGTACCAACCATTTGTGATCCAATTTGTGTAGTTCCGGCAAAAAGATTTCATTAAGATCACTTTGTGTTACACTGCGAAATTCGATGTTGGAACTCATTTTACTGTATGAATCCATTTTTAGCAAATTATTCGATTGTGCCATATCGACTTTACGTTTGCGTGAGTTTATCTTAGCGATTATTTTGCCCGGCTCTATGTCATTTTGTTTGTTGGCTTTTGGTGTTAGATCTATAGAATTTTGGGCGGGCACTTGTTCTGGGGTCAAGATTTGTGGCGTTATGGGTTTCGGTTGTTGCTGCAGTTGTGTCAGTAAAGTTGTATTTTGATTTAATAATTGCTGTGGTGTTGCTGCTGTTGTTGGGGGTGTGTGTTGCACCGTGGTTATTCTACGTGTAGGCATGATCTGTGCTATTTTTGGTGCGATTTGTGGTTGTTGTGTTACTGCCGTTGCCGTTGGTTTAGTAATTTTTGTTGCTTTCATTTGCGAGCTTGTGCTCGACCATTGATTTGTTACTTTCTCTTTTTTCTTTTGTTCCTTTTGTCTCTGCTTGACCAGCAGCGAACATAAAACATTGATTTTTTTCGTTAAAGAAGGATGAGTTTCTGGTGTAGGTTTATTGCAAGCCATGGTGGGATCAGATTTTAAGAAACCCTTAACCACCCAATGTGAATCTTTACCCTGCATTACCACCGCTAATTTTTCGGTTTCTTTGTTGCGGAATTTCTGCAACAGCATTTTGCCCATTAAAGGCATTTTATCCGGCTTTAAAGCGGTAATATTTACAATACCCATGGCACCCACAATCAAAGGCATCATATTACGTATGGTTACCACAAAAAATGTGTCATCTTTCATTTTCACCTGCCAGACATAGGCGAAACCTTCGCAAAATGCATCTAGAAAGTTGCACCATTTCATGATGCATAAAATATCTGGATTGGGGGTGGGTATTATGTGTGATTCTCTCTGTAGGGCACAGTCTATATCCTGCATCTTTTTGCTAACCAAAGAATTCATGGTTTTAATAACACTATTATAAACATCCCTAACATTTTCATTATCCATGTCCAATGTGAAAGCAGTGCCCGATTCTTTGGCAGTAGTATTAGGCCCCAATAAAGCATTTGAGGCATTTGCAGTTTGTTGATTTTGTGCTTGAGCAAAGGCAGCCGAGTGCACTGAGGTGGCCGAGGTGAAATCTAAAGATTGTTCTTCATTTAGTTTTGCTGTAGAAGTAGGCTTTTGTGTATTAGCTTTAATGTTTAGTGAAAAACAACTTGATATTTTTGGCAGTTTTAAGGCTTCCAAGCTTCCAGTATCTGTTGCTGCACTTGTTTCATTAAGAGCAATTGCCTTTGGTGCTGGTTGTATGGGTTTATCTTGTTCCTTAGTTTTCTCTGCTGTTAAGTTAGCACATTTCTTAACTGTTATAACTCCACCACTAGAACAGATTTGGAAGTGTTTAGTAGACTCTGTAGTTTCCGAATCGGGTGTAATTTTTTCGAATGAACTGCAAGATCTAGTGCTCGATGAAGTTAATTGAGTATTTTCATCTCTATCTTTAAGCAGAGCGCTTGAACTGCTTGGCAGTTCTTCATCATCTTCTAAAAGATCTACAACTTCATTGACCAGCAAAAACTTTTTCTGTGTTTTATCACTGGTTGCCAAAATTTCATTTGCTGGTCGAGGCTGTTGTTCAACAACCACTTCATTAACCACACCATCATCGTTTTGTTCCTTAAGGTTATATTCATCAACACTGTTATTCTTTTTGTGATTTTCAGCATCAATTTTATGATAATATACCGATCTCATAACATGTTCGTTTAGTAGCAGTCTAGTTTGTTCATTTTCATTCTCTTTGATAAATTTCAAAATACTTAACCTGCGCCGACGATTACAATAGAGAAACATGCGTCTGGGGGTGGGTATATGACGTCGGCAGCTATCTTCCCTTGTCTCATAAAAACGTTTACGCACTTCATGTAAACTTCTTCTGGATTTTTTCTCTATACGACCACTTTTTATACTTGAATCGTTTAAATATTCATCTTCTCCTAATTCATCAGCAACATCTTCATCTGATTTTTGCTTTTCTTGACTTATCTCTTCTGCTGTTGCTTTTTCCACAAGTTTTTCCCGTTTACGGCGTTTTCTTTCTTTAATCCAATCCTCCTCATTATCCTTAACGTTATCATCACTATTATCTTTTTGCTGTTCATCATTATCAACAGTTTCAGCTGCCATATCCTCCTCTTCTTCGGCTTCACTATTATTCTCCACTTTTTTCTTTTTCTTTTCCACCTTCTCGAAAGTATATTTGGCCTTAAAGCTAACATTGTAATCGTATTCCAATTTTTGTTCAGCCTCATGCTCAATAGTGGTATTGACCTCTTCCTTTTCAATAATCATCGGTTTACCCTCCACTGCACGACCTTTGCAGAAACATTTATATAAATTATGCACCATACACCAGGGGGCTATATTATCCATTTCTTGTAATGGCACTAAATTAACCGTACAATGTTTTAATTGTTCTAAAATGGAATCCTTAACATAGACCGGTTCGTGTACTTCTTTGATTTCTATGGCTAAATGTTTTTCATTGTCTATGGTTGTTAAGGCAGCCTTTTTCGGTGAATTTCTACGCTGTTCATCTTCGGTGTCGGTGAAATCTTCATAGCGTTTGGGTGTTTTAGTACAGCGTCGTTTTTTATCATTGTTTGTTTCATTAATGAGTAGAGTTTCATTTTCTGTGAGTACCACCGTAGAGGTAAATTCCTTTTCCATGCGTGCTAAACGGGCGGTGGCTTTGCGGCGCAACATAAAGGCATCCTCAGTGGTAAGTGTACGACCCTGAGAAGAAAATTCAATAAAAGAGCTTTTACCTATAATATTTATTCTTTACTCACATCTGTCTCGAGACGCATTATACGTGATTGAGCTGTTGACTTGCAAGTACACTCCAACATGCATTTTGTCTTACCGCAGTGTTCACGCATTGGTGCTGTTTCTTCCAGACTTACACAAATACAACCCATTTGACAATACTCTTTGGAACAAGGTTTTTTATCTAGAAAATTCGTTAAAAAAATTGCAAAATTTAAACTTAACCTTAACTTTTTTTAAACTTACCATTTCCGGGTTTAACGGCTGCATCTATAATGGTGGCATTAAGACGTTTAAGTTCCAATCTAAAAAGTTTTTTTAATTAGATTAAAATCTTCTTGAGATTATTAAATTACAAACTTACAATAAACTATTTTGTTTCTTATGCTTTTTCATATTACCGGCTACTGCTGCTGCTGAAGCAACTGTTGCTGGTCTTTCAAAATGATTGGAATCCGGTTTGTTATTGGTTTTCCTTAAACTATTTACAGCTTCGCCATTGTTCACACCATCTGGATCAGTTTTAATAAAAGAGTTCTCACTACAACTTATGGCCACGGTATTAATCATATCGCTAACCACATCGGCACATTCTAAAAGTACATCATCAGTTTGATCCAAGTTTTGACGAAAAGAAAAATCAGTTTTTGGCACCAATTCTCTATCTTCCAAACATTTTTCAAACGATTGATCTAACTTCTCCGAACGATCAACAACACGTCGTACCAATATATGATTACGATCGTTGAGATATGGTATTACAAACGTATAGGATTTTCTCAAGTCTGGCGTAGTGAAAGTCTTGGCCGCTGCTTGTTCCACTTCTTTAAGCGATTTGGGTTGTTGCAGTGTCGAAACACTAAATTCCGCCCATTCTCTGGAAATATCATGATGAGGCAAAATATATTGTAAATAACGTTTGGCTATTTCATGTAAAGGTTTGCCATACTCAGGAAAAACTTCTAATTCAACAGTGGGCATACGAACCACAGCCATACTGCCACCGGCCAAAAGCAAAGCTGCCGTATCATCATCTAAAGGTTTCTGGAAGGTCTTATGGGACAAGGGACAGGGTTTAAATACAGCCGGCAGGGGATCCTTGTTGAGTTTTTTCGTTTTTTCTGCTACCGTCTTGATGGGCTTCAAATATTGCCAAACCCTATCATCTGCACAATGTTCAGGACATTCTTTGGGCGGTTTAATGGCACGGCTAACATAAGGGGTCTTATGAAATTCTTCATTATTGCCACGTGCTCCCCTAAGGCGCACTTTGTAAGAGCCGTGATCAACATCTAAAATTTGATAATAGTATTTATTAAATTCAGTGTTTATGAAAGAAGCTGCATTCCAGCCGTTGCGTGTAAAGGACATAGAAGAGTTTGTTGACTGGGCCACAATTTGACTGGCACTCTTCACCTTTTGGGTGCGCATTCTCCTCTGCAATTCCCTATAAATGCTAGCCTCATTGTTAATGATGGCCAAGCGATAATTTTTCGAAAACTTTTGCAAATATTGTTTCCTCTCGGCCACCGTACGAAACTTGAGTAAATTGTCTGGCACAGCCGGCATGTCAAAGGGTGGAGGTATAGTTTTGGGTGTCATCAGTCCCTCCATATCTCTGGCATATATTTTACTCTTTATTACCGATTTGTCTTCATCAATACTATAGTTAGTTTCCAAATCATTGACACGCATGTACTCGTTCAAGGATTCGCTTACGAACGCCGAGTTTTTGTTGTTCTTAGTGGAATGTGGTACTATAGGGGTCATCAGCATACCGGGTATACGTTCACAGTCATCAAAACCTAAAAATTCATCCGTTGAATCCATAGAATGTTCATGATGATGTTGATAACCCTCTTTGAGTGAACTACATGATGGCATTCTCGCTAGACTTTCTTTTGCCTTTATGGCTGATGAATTGCTGGTTTGAGTGGTTGTGTTAATGCTACTGCCACTAACTTTGCACATAAGCATGTCTAAGAAATTTAAACCAGTCTTTACCAGTTTACCAGTTTGTTGTGTACTGATTTCTGTGTGAGATTTTTCAGTTTTTTCATCAGTGTCCAGCTGTTTCACAGGTTGTATATTTTCCTGGGTAGTTATTTGCTTCTCGGGAGTAGATTCCAAGTTAATTTGCCAATCTCTTGAAGTTTCTATAGTTGCTGAATCATCAAGCGGTTCTTCTCGGTCACTAGTCGCATTTGACTTCATTATATCTAAGGAGGAGTTAGTTCCATCTCTTCGAGCTTTTAAACTATCTAACTGTTCTTTTAATTTTTTCCTAACATCATCTACACTATTCCTATCAGACTTTTGTTTCTCTACTTTG
Organism: Lucilia sericata; assembly: GCF_015586225.1. Lineage (NCBI taxonomy): Eukaryota > Metazoa > Arthropoda > Insecta > Diptera > Calliphoridae > Lucilia > Lucilia sericata. Next base: position 12,874 of record NW_023994230.1, read on the forward strand.
TTGATCTCTTCATCGTTCTCTGACTCCTCATTTGTAGCAGTTTCTATTGGCTGAGAATTGCTTGTAATTAATGGCTGATGTCTCCTGCCATTTTTTAATAATTCCAATTGTTGTTTCAATTGTTTGCTAACATCTTCACTGCTGCCACTTGATGTTTGTTCGGCACTTGCTGCCTTAACAGTTTCTTCTTTTTTCTGTCTTTCCGACACCTCTTCGTAGACCACTTCTTCAACGTATTCTTTAATGCCTAAATGAGTTTTTTGCCAAGCCACTATACGTTTAGACCACTGTTTGATGTTCTGTCGCATACGCTTAAACATTTTACGATTCGACTGATCGAATAGTACACGCCTTAAGCGATAGTATATTATGAATACACGATTTTCTTTGCGTACCGCATAACGTTTAATAACTATGCGTGGCCAGGTTTCAAACCATATGAACTTTTCGATATTTTCCAAGTTATATCGCAGAAATTCGGTGGAGACTTTATGCTTCCGCTGTAGGCGGCGAAATATTCGCCAGTCATTTTCTGTTAGTCTAATCATTGTTTTCAATTTTCGACTAATTGTGGCAGGTGTTGGTCTATAAAGGAAAGGAATGAAAAAAAATTATTACATTTGTAATCATTTGTAATAGTCGACTATAGAGTAGATTTCTCTGTCGACTACAGTGTTGACTGTAGAGTTTCAATAGAATAGACTATAACGCCGACTAGTATCGACTATATAGTAGACTTCAGTGTCGCCTATATAGTAGACAACTGTGTCGACTATAATATCTACTGTGACTATAATATCTACTATAGAGTTTTCAATAGGATCAACTATGTATAGCGTTGATTACGGTGCGACTATAGTATCGACTGTAGTGTGGCCTTTAGTATCGGAATACTTTACAGACCTGAATAAAAATGCCAAAATCTTGAATATGCATTAACGCAAATTTTGATAGAAATTTATGCATATTAAAATACAACCGATGTAGCCTTTGAGTATAAATGTTTATTGTCGCTTTAAACATTATAATTTTTATCACATAATTCGACTATAACTAATTTACATAAAATTATTTAAATAATTAACTAATTTTTTTTATAAATTTTCCGATTCCATTTAAAATTTCACCTTTTTGTTTCATTTCCGTTTTTTGGCAAAAAACGCTAAATTATAAACATTTGGCAACACTGTTTTCAAACTTTAGATACATACACACCACTATATTAAACTAGCAGATTCATCGATTCTTTTGGAATAGAAATCTTTCAAAACACAGCACTTAAACCAGGAAATATCTTAAGAAATAAAATGCAAACATTCTTACCTTAATATTTTAAATATTCTAATATTTGTTTCTCATTTAACAAACATCAAATTCGTTTAGTTTAATTTTCCACAGGAAAAAATATCTCATTTAAAAATAAATAATACACCACACAACAACATTCTGTGTGTATTTCAAATGAAGCAGGGATATATAATACAACAACAATAAGAACGACAACAACAACAACAAACACCCACTTTGCAAATGGCGTGTATATGTGGTATTATGTGTGCGTGTGTATGTGTGCAAATGCTCCGCCGCAAACACTATAGAACTACTTCAGTTTTTTTTTTTTTTATTAAAAAATCATATTTACAAATACATTTTCACTTTAAATTTTTAATTAAACTATTTCCTCACACTTCAATTGCATTTTTCACACATTTTTTTAATTTAAAACTTCTTGTTTCGCCTTAAAAAATTGTAAAAATAAATGAAAAAATTTACTGATGTATGATCGCAAATCTTTTGCTTGACGTTTATTATACTTGTGTTTCTTGTTTTATTCTGTTCCCCCTTAAACAAAAATGACTGTCAAAACAAAAATCAGTTGTTGTGAGAGAAATGTGGTGGATGTTATATGAAACGTTGAGTTTTTCCTTTTGAGCGGGAGTTTGGTTAATTAATCACATGTTTTTTGTTTACACTGGTGAAAAGCATAATTTTTGTTTATAGTAAGCGAATGTGTGTGTGTGCTACAGAATGTATCACTGTTAAAATGTTGAGTAAAAAACCGGCGGCATTTTGTTTGTGTTTAACATGTTTTGTGAATAGATTTGTGTAATTTTTGTGTGCCTTAGTGATAAACACTGGTAAAACAGCTGTTTATGGTGGTGTTTGGTAAGAAATAAAGCATGTGCTTTATAAAGCATGTGCTTTATTTTTGCAATTCACTATTTTTTGAGGTTAGGTGCAATCAAAAATATTCTTTGTTTCTGATTTTGTATTATTTTTTTTATAAAAAAAGCGCATTAGTAGAAAATATTTTTAGTCAAAACAAACAACTATTTTAATTAAAATGTTAAAAATAATAGATTTTTTTTTTGGTTTAAAACGTTATATACTATAGAATTGAATCAATCTCACAGAACCAAATTCTGTTTTCAAAGCTTATATAATCAACAATCACTGCAGAATCAAAAAACACTTTTTTGTCACTATTTGAGACATAGTAACAGTTATAGTATATCTCGAATAAGGGAGAAGATATATTATTTTAAAGTCGAAAATGAGGTCTTTCAACTACTATTACACCTAGAATATGGCCAAAAATGGGATTTTTTCCATCTTTTAAACAGGATATCTGGAAAATCTGATGTGGCGGAGAAATGCAACGGCCGGTTGACCTGTGTAATTGTACATATTTCGTGTTCGTATGTCTCTATGAGATATTTTTGAAAAACTACGTAGTCGGGAGCAGTTCTCCAAGTTTTATAAAACTTGTGCGTTTATGGAGCAAAGGCTTCTGAATATCTTACAAGTTCCTGTAAAGTAACATGAAGCAAATAATAATAATAATAAAGGACTAAAAAAAGTCCATAATCTCATTCTCCGGTTATTGTTTAACCGGTAGGTATTCTGCCGGTTAAAATGTTTTTTGTATGAAAACTGTCAAAATATCGTTTTGATAAAAAAAAAATAACAAGACATTGAAAAACGGGGATTAATCTATTTTCTGCTAATCAATAATTGTAAGCTATCGAGAAATCTTAAATTTATAATTTTAAAATTGGTAACATTTAGGGCCAATTATTAGGTTAAAGATTAGCAATTAAATCTTAGTCGAAAAAAGTTTTTGTGTACCCGATTAGTGAACTTTATTTGCTAGTTTAAGCCACCAATGAAGGTGGATTAAACTTAACCAAGAAATGTCAGGATGTGAACAGCTGAGCCGTAAACATATGTAAATAAAATTTAAGAAAAATGCATTTTGAAGATTTTAAATAATCAAATTTTAGTTTTTAATTAATTTACATTCTTAAGTTTTACAGTTTTTAATGTAACACTCACAGTTGTGTTAATTTTTATAGCAAATACTCTTGTTTTCTATGAATTGTGACATTGTGAATGAAAAATTAGTACTCAATGAAAATTGTAAAAAATAGGTTTTTACTTTTATCATACAGATTAAACTACCGAGAACGATATTGTACAAAACATATAATACAAATTGTGTCGTAATTTTAGGGGTTTTGCTAAACATTTTAGTTGGTAACACTAGTACTTGAAGAAACATTCAAAAATTTCGATGTTGCCAATAAGAAAAACACAATAACAAAAATTGCATTACTTTAGGTTTTGTTAAAAGAATTTTTTTAAACAATAGTGGAATTGCACATTATCTCAATATTGACGTGTGTTCTTTAATAGCTTTTTTCATAATAAGCTATCAAAAACAGTTTGAAAATATGTTTCAATGTTTGTTAATAATAATAAATTACTTACACAGAAAAAAATAATACATAACTGGAAAGAATTTTGTAATAAATTGTATGAATCGAACATGACTTTTTTTCCCAAACCATTTTCATTCAGAATATTAAAAGTTCATAAAATGTATGAATTTGTACATGAACGATTTTTTTTTGTTTTTTTACTAATTTTCTTCGATTTTTATAAAAAATTGCAATAAATATCCGTTATCTATTAATATCTTCCATATTTCTTAGAAAATACCACATATTAGCGAATTTTTATGATAAATAAATAAAATATTGGAAAACAAATTATGAAATAAAAATCAAATACAGCTAGACATCCATTCTTCAGAAAATTTTGCATGTTACGCGCATATTTCATTGTTTTCATTCTAAAAATCATAAAGAAATAAAAAATTTTCCTAAGAAAATTTTTTTATAAGAAAATTTTTAATATTTTAAGTCAAGGCTTCTAGATTATGTTTAAAAATATAAAAATGAAAAAATTCATACAATTTAGGAACTTATTCTTAAATATTATTAACTTTAGTCAATGAAAGCCGTTCATAATATTTATGCTGAAACTTTTTTCTGCGTATTAAGATCTGGAGAAACATTACTTCGTTCGAAATATAAACATAATTTAAATTTCGACCACTCCCGAGTGTCGTATCGATATGCTAAGTCAATTTACAAAATTACGTACGCAATATACATCTATAAAGGTCTATTCTGAATAAATATTTCCAGTAAATAGTTATTGGGAATAGAGCTGATAAAAACAGTTTTTTTTCTTAGCTTAGTATTGTTCCAAGGTATCGATCAGGAGTAAAATTTAGAGGAACTTTTCTCGTCTTTTAAATTTTTAGATATAAACTATACAAAAATGTTTCCGTAAATATACAGTTGAATTTTAAATCAGCGTAGAGTTCCTCCCATAAATTGCACTTTAAACATACATACGTGAAGTGGCAACACTGAAATGTTCTATTTTTTTACATCCTCAAGTTTTGTTTATATCGAAATTTATATAAACATGTGCTGACATAACCCAACTTTAAAATTTGGTGAGAATCACAGAATCTTCGTCCGAAAAAACATTCAGTTGAAAAACCACTTATCGTTTAACTTGCTACAAAAATTCTGCTTCATTTGCGAAGATGCACATTTCGTGGATATTTTGATAAATTTATATAAAACACAATTTATAAACAAATATATTCGATCATTAAGAATTATATAGATTTTAGCTTTTTATAAAGAAAGTTTTTAATAAACAGAAATTATTAAATTAACCTTAAATACCTGTTTAACACAATGGAATTTACTTTTCTTGTTAAATAAGCAAAACCTAGTTGCAATCTTTCATTTGACAGTTCGTAAATAAAGTACATACATATGTATATGCTCACAATAAATAAGATACAGTGTTGGTAGTAGTTATAGAAACAAATTGAAAAATTATGTGGAGATAATGTCCGTATTACTGCTCTTATTTATAGCAAACTCTAAAGCCATCAAGTTTTTTTTTTTTTTTTTGTAAAAATATGTACTTTTGCAATAACTATTTGGTTTATACTCGTAACGATATTTTTGCTTATCTCAGCAACGGTAATTAAGCGATAATTTAAAGTCAAAGTATTTACTATTTAGTTGGCTGCCGTACTTTGGTGCATTAATTTTTATAATTTTATTATCTGGTGATCTTAGCAAACAGCAGTTTTTCGCCCATTACCTGGTTTTCTTTCCAAACTATTGTGAATTTGTGATGAAATGCGGCGGATTTCTTAACAGTAAAAAACACTCAAATTTCACGCTTGGTTCCCTTTTGTGATTTAATAATTGCAAAATCCATACGTAATACTTTTAGTATATTCACACCACAACTGGAATTACTTAATACTTGCTCTAAATTACTATTGTGAATTATGGTTTCCATCCGGCAAAACTTAACCTCACTTTGAGCATGCGGCTAATGCTAACAAATTATAATTTAGATCACATACATTACAGTCGTGATTCAGGTCAAAGTTGGGGAAGAACTCTCGCTTCATCGCCATTATTTTTTAAATACGATCCAGGCTTGTGTTTGTTGCGTCTCACTCGCTCTAATTTAATGTATATTCTTCGTATAACTGTTTTCAAGTTATATCTTGTTTGCTTCAAAGGCGTGCTTTCGTTTTACTTCAGAGTGAGGATATACTCCCGATATAACCTGATGGAGACCATTAGAACTCTTAAACTTAATTCTGGTGGAGACCAAATAATACTTTTGATTTATCTAAGCTCGGTGCTCCAACATCCTATATGAAGGTATAGGTCGTTTGGTAGGGTTTCTACGGACACACGTGTGATAACCCGGCAATATAAAATATCAAATAAATCCAAAAAAAAAGTATACATTACAATACTGCGAGTAATCAGCTGATTCATCACGGAACGGTACTGATCTTTAAATGATGTAACAGAACCGAAAGCTTTCAAAACGCCATGGGCCCATAATTAAACGTCGGCAATAATGACAATACTCTCGTTTTTAGATTTATTTTCTTATAAAATGTAAGAAGTTTTTGAAGATATACACAGAGGGACATCCGTTGTATAAAAGTTAATAAAGTTTAGATTGCGACAACGAATTGTTGCAATGTTGGCAAAGTTGCATGGTCTGCTGCTTAATATCAAAACTTTAAAACACGTGGAATTCCATCAAAAGAAGTGGTTTATGTCTATAACTTAAATAAAAATCAAAGTATCTGCAAATACACACCATCTCTAATTCTATGACCAATACTGTGGTCATGTATAACAAAAACATACGAAAGATATTGATAAGACGAACGAAAATGGGCTCTTGCATGAAAAGCTAAAAAATCCAGACAAATATTTAATGCGCAGGACATTGACCATTATTTTAAATTGTTTATTTTACAAAAATAACAAATTTTTTATACGAAAAAGTTAATTTTACTAAAAACGATATAAAATATCAATCACAAATTAGTGTTTTTGCAGAAAGTTTTAAAAAACATTTATGGATAAAAATAAATAAATGACTAAAATAATGACATCATTTAGTGAAAATAATTCTTAACAAGGTAGAAAGCAAGTTTTAAAAGAAATTAGCTAAATTTTAACTAAATAGAAAACTGTACTTCCGCAGATCACTTGTAGAAAGAAGAGCACAAAAAACAAAATGTCTACCGCCGCCACGAAGTTGGAAAATAGATACACATGAAAAAAAATAGCTTTGCAAAAAAAAAAAAAAACACCAACGACTTATTATACACACTTAATTTAATAATACTATACACTAGTTTTTTCTTTGATATAAAAAACCCTACCCTTGTTGGCTGCCGACAAATTTTCTTAATTAATTTCTTACAATAAAAAATAGCTTACCGCGTTATACATTTGGTTTGTTGCAAAGAATTTAACATAAATTCTTTATTAATTTACAGTTTCAAGGAATATTTAACCTTTTTTCAAAGTTTTAGTTAAACAATTTGCACACACGATAGAATTTTATGTGTCAACAAAACTTCGATTAATTCACTTGACATTTGCTTTCATAACAGACCAGAAAATAAAAACAAGAGAATAGGAGACAGAGAGAGAGAGAAAAGTGAACATTGCATATACAGAAACATAGTGGTAAATGAAATGTGGTGAATATAGAATAATGACCTTGTAAGGGGAAAGAAAATTTAAAACAAATGCATTTGTTGCAATGAAAACAGAACAGATAAAAACAAGCAAGCAGTTGGGTTTGTTTACTTAAACAATGAAAGATAAGAGTTTATTTTTAAACTTTAAATCCCTTTAGTTTATCGTTTAGTTTAAACTTTCGACATTTCTGCCGTCTAGAATTTGTTAGTTAAAGGCTGGCAACTCTATAAAGCCGCAACTATATGGCAATGAAACATTTTAGGAAAGAGACAACTAGATTGTGCTTTTTCGCGCCATTTAACGGAAATGCCATGCGTTTATTGACAAATAACACGTGGCGGCTTTAATTTTAAAGAAAATCTTTGTTGTTAAGGATGTAAGTTTCGAATTTATTTATTAAATATTAAAAAAACATTAGATTTTTGTGGGAATTTCTTTATTAATTATTTTATTTTTGTTTTTTCTTATAAGTTTAATTTGTAACGCAAAGTAAATGTTATATAAATCAGTCTTACCTAAAAAGAGAAGAAGAAAAAGCATAAATTAGTTTTATTATAAATTAAAAAGAAAATTTATACAATAAAATTATAAAATACATGTATGGTTTTACTAAATTTTAAAGTGAACAAAAAATTAACGTTAAAGTACATTCGCAAAGATTGTAGTGAATTAAAACATGGTTCACTGATAAGAATTAGACCAAAATTAAACAATTACATGTCGATTTCTGAATTTTCAGTGGAATTGCTTCCATATATAATAACAAGCAATGAATTTAAAATAATCAATTAGAATTGTGTAACAGGTCCTATATAATTCGTTTCTAGATCTTATTCTCTGTTGAGAATCGAACTCTCAACCCCTAAACTGCTCGGTTCTGAAACTCAGTGATATTATGCTACTTTTTAAATAACGGATTAAGAAAAAGTTATTTTTCTTTTAAATCACTTTTGTTCTCTTTAAAATTTTACTAAAAACCATACAAGTGTATAATTTAAAAAATATATCAGCAGGACCTATTATGAATCGGGTTGCGTTGTTGCGGTTTTAATGTGAAATCATGCCACATAATCAGATTCCCTTTATCATCAGTAAAATTTTTAAAGGAAAGTATGATAATATATATGAAATTAAACGAATTCTTACCTTTTTATAGCTACGATCACCAAAAATAAGTGTTTTTTTCAAAAGAAATTTTCCTGTAAAGACAAATAAACAGAAAATTTTATATTAAAGCAAATATTTTCGTAAACGAATCATTTTTTTAAATAAAATTTGTAGTATAAAATGTTATCAGCAGGACCTATTATGAATCGGGTTGCGTTGTTGCGGTTTTAATGTGAAATCATGCCACATAATCAGATTCCCTTTATCATCAGTTAACATTTGAACTACAAATTACGATCGTATTCGCGATCGAATAAGCTTTGAATATCGATCAGGAATGAGGCAATATGTTTAAAAATGTAAATAAATCTTACCTTGGCATTTAGAGGGTAACTTCTGAATATGTGTTTTCCTTAAGGGAAGGACCGTAAGTTATCTTCGATTATTAGCTGTAAAGATTAAAAAAAAATTACAGTTAAACTAAGTTGAATTTTAGATATTGTATTTTGAAATATATTTTAATATTTTAAATATTCAGCAGGACCTATTATGAATCGGGTTGCGTTGTTGCGGTTTTAATGTGAAATCATGCCACATAATCAGATTCCCTTTATCATCAGTTAACATTTAAAATATGTAACACTAAAATTTACGAGATGTATTACAGCATTCTTGATCGAATGATTTCGTTCGTGTTTGATATTGATCAAAAATGTGATAATTCGGCGGAATGTTTGAATACTGAAATGAAACTTACCTTTTAGGTTTTAGGAGGATATTTTCGGTGTCTTTTATGGATGTTGGGGGTTAGCAAAAGTCCACACTTCAAAAGTTTTCATTACTCAATTGATGAAATCTAAAAATAGACATAAATAGTTGTTCTATTTAGTAAATATGAAATATTTCTATTCAAATTTTATTATTTTTTTAAAATTATCAGTAAGACCAATTCCGCATTCAACATGAAAAGTTTCCAAAACTTTCTGTTAGGGGCGAAAGTTAATTGTCATCACTTAAAAACAAGAGCTAACTAATTCTGTTATTTGTCATAATAAAGCTATATTCAAATTATTTTGAAATCTGTTAAAATACTATCTTAATAATGAGAATTATTAAACAATTTTGAAAAATTCGAACTTATGTTCGAAAGGATTTTAAAACTCTTATAATAATCTCCCAGGCAGGAGAATCTATAAGAATATGATGTTAATTTCATTTTGTAAGCAATTTCGAACTTGGAAATTTTGAAATTTTCATAAATTTTTACGAATTTTCAATGGAGTGTAAAAAAAGCTTTTTATGAAATGCTCGAAAATTCGTATTTATGTTCGAAAATGTTTTAAAGCTCTTGAAATAATCTCTAAATCATGAGGATTGATAAAAATATAATTTTAACTTCATTTGTGGCCTATTTTCATACTTTTTCCAATTTCGAACATAGAAAAATAATATTAAGATGTTCATAAATTTTACTATAATTTCGATGTAGTTTTACTGCCGTATTCATAAACATTTATCTAAGGTTTATAGAACAAATTTTGTTTGAAAATTTGATTTACAAACCTTTGATAAAAGTTTATGAATAAGACCCTTAAAATGTAAGCTTTTCAAGGCATGTTCGAAAATTCGAACTTATGTTCGAAAAATTTTTGAAAATGTTGAAATAAACTCTAAATCAAGGGGATTCATAAAAATACAATTTAAGCTTCATTAGAGACCAATTTCTTAAATTTTGTTAATTTCGAACATAGATATTTTTGATATGCTCGAAAATTCAATCTTTATATCAAAGTTCTAAATTTTATATGAATTCTAATGCTAAAATGAAAACTATGTTTTTGCTATATTTGTTTGTTAATTTTGTTGTTTTCTATTCATTTTTATTTCATAACATTTCTACACAAAGTAGTAAGAAATCGGGACTTGACTTACCTCTTTTTATATGTTGTCATCTGTGCGAAAGTTTTTGAAATGTTTACACGCATAATCTATAAAAAAAAACAATATAAAAAACATTAATTAAATATTTAAAAAATGTATACATACATCTTAAGAAAGGAATAAAGGAATTCACAAAAAAGTTTTTAAAATTGTGTAAATCTTTAAGACAAGTTAAGGCGACTCTAGCTCCCAAAAGGACGCTACCTGTCATGGGAGGGGTAGTTCTTAGTTCGTGCTTGCGCTGAGCCCCTTTAAGCTCGACCTGCATGGGTCATTCTGACTTCACATCACGTTACTACCAAACTGACCAATATGGGTGCAGGATCGTTTTTGTTGGACTAAACTGGTTCTGTAAGACTCATACTGCCTCTGTTAGAATGTGTATTCGGCTATCTCTCAATGGTGAGGGATAGCCGACCTATCGGGCAAAACCAGACGTCACCAGTCGTAGGAGGGGTTTTTCTTAGTTCGTTCTCGCCCTGAGCCCCTTTAAGCACAACGTGTTTGACTTCACATCGCGTCAAGATAGCTATAGGTAGAATTATAGACCATCAAGCCGCCGAATATGGTTGTATAACCGTTTTTGTTGGGCTAAAGTGGGTCTGTAGGATCCAAAACGGCACTGTTAGAATGTGCAGTCTCAATGAAAAGGGAAAACATTTTGACAGTTACGATGGCAACTAATACCGACCCATCGGGGAAAAACCTACGCTACCAATTATCAGAGGGGTAGTTCTTACTTCGTGCTTGCGTTGAGCACCTCTAAGCTCCACCTGCATGTGTCATTATAACTTCACATCGTGTCAAGATGAATACTCTTTATTAGTACTTAAAAGTTCTTAAAAACTTTTTTTTAAATATTATAAATGTTGAGACGTCTACTATCAAACTTCGACCATGTTTATAAATTGGCACGATGTTAGCGAAAAGCCTACATTTAATCTTGCACCAATATCTCTATCGTAGACCATTAAAATGGTTAACAAATGTATAATCTATTAGTGCTAGGAAAAACTTAGTTTGTGCTATAATCAGAAACTCTAACACGTTCACGTCAAGATGATTAATATTGATTAAAATTAAAAGTCATGAGAAGGGTAGTTTTTAGTTCAACATAATTAAGATTTTACATCGTGTCCTGGATTTAAAATAAACCTAATTTTGTGAATTCCTTAAATTCTTAAAAAAATATTATAAATAAATGTTGAGACGTCTACTATCAAACTTCGACCATGGTTTATAAATTGGCACGATGTTAGCGAAAAGCCTACATTTAATCTAGCACCAATATTTCATCTGTAGACCATTAAATTGGTTTACAAATTTATAATCTATTAGTGCGAGGAGAACAATAATTAAACAATCTATTAAACTTACCTTTTAAAACAAATAAATTCAATTTTCCAGCAACTTTTTTTAAGGCTATAACAGTATAACAACTAAAAAGAAAAGAGTATACAAAAAACTTTGTTATTATTTAAATTTTATTTAAGAACATTTAATTTTTTAGTAAAAATTATTTCAGTAAGACCAATTCCGCATTCAACATGAGAAGTTTCCAAAACTTTCTGTTAGGGGCGAAAGTTAATTGTCATCAGATAACAATTTTATTTGATTCTTTAAGAAAAATAAGAGAAATAAACTTACCTTAAACATTTTTATATAGTAACGGGCCGCGGGAAGCAAGTGTCTAATAGGTAATTAAGCTAAAATTGAAAAATAAAGAAAAAAATTATTAAAAATGTTTATCCAAATGTTAGAATAATCTGTTTTTTAGTAAAAATTGTTTCAGTAAGACCAATTCCGCATTCAACATGAGAAGTTTACAAAACTTTCTGTTAGGGGCGAAAGTTATTTGTCATCAGATAACAATTATACTTAATTTAACAAATAAGATAATAAACTTACCTTAAACAGTACCGAGGAGGATGTGGATGAAAACTTTTTGCCTTTTTTTTAATTGTATTAAAACTAAAAATAAAGATATAAAGGAAATTTTAATAACAATTCGTTTTAAGTTAAAAAAATCTTTTAATATAAATATTTCAGTAAGACCAATTCCGCATTCAACATGAGAAGTTTCCAAAACTTTCTGTTAGGGGCGAAAGTTATTTGTCATCACTTGGATATTTATACTTTTATAATAAATTTGTTTAAAACTTACCTAAAAATAATTAAAAAGTTTTTCAAGTTTAGCAGCAAGTGCGAACGTTTTAAACTAAAATTATAATAAAAAAAGAAAAAAATTATAATAATTTTCATTTGTATTGGAAAAAGATCTTAATTTAGTAACGGTTAAGTTTCATTATCTCATCTCATGGATATTGTTTATCGAAAAGATATATAAATATATCGTCGTTATGATAAAAAATACCCTTAAAATGAGACAATGAGTGTAAAATTTATTCAGTAAGACCAATCATTCGCAATCAACATGAGAAGTTTTTTTCAGATAGGGGCGAAAGTTAATTGCTCATCATTTAAAGATTTTAATAAAATTTAACGAATTTTAGATTATTAATTAGCTTACCTTTGAGAAAAGTCCATTTAAACATTTTCTTTATTACTTTTCGTCTTTATAGATTTTAACTAAAAATAAAGGAAAATATTGGAAATTAATAACAAAATTTTTAAACTGTTTTATCATTTAAAAGATGTTTTCTATTTATTTTCAGTTAGAGACAACGTATTCAAACGTTTCGTCATTATTTTTCTGTAGAACGAAAGTTAAGTAATTGTTCATCATTTTATATAGAAAACAGTAATAGGCTTAATGGCACAGACGTCCTGGACACCATAATTTAGCAGAAACAAACTTTTGATGTAAAAAACTTTGAAATATTTTACATTATGAAGTCTGATGTGAAGTTATTAATTTAATATTTTTCAGGCTCGCGTTCGAGTCCCACTTGGGATTTTAGATCTGAAGGATTTTGTAGTTATTTTACTTGTCTTTGTTCCATAGAGCCGATCACTGTTATAAAAGGTTTTTAAATAGATTATGTTCTAAACTCACCTTTACTCTCATTCGAATACGATTTTGAGCTATATTTACAATCTGGTTTATAAACAGTTATACTTCAGCTCAAATACGCCTTTCGATATTTATTGACATCAACAGAATTTTAAAGAATTCAAATGAAAATATCAATAGTTTTCGAATATCGAAATTTGCTCATTGTTTTGAGAATTCTATAACGAAGAAGCAGTAGTTCAAACTAAAATAAAAAAAAAAAAAAAAAAAAAAAAAAAAGAAAACAATTTCTTATTATTCAGTTTTTAAATTGAATAATTTAAGTTTTTAATAAAATTATAAAGATTTCAGTAAGACCAATCATTCGCAATCAACATGAGAAGTTTCCAGAACTTTCAGATAGGGGCGAAAGTTAATTTGTCATCATATAATTAAACACATCTATCAAATATTTGATGAAAAAAGACATTCTAGTTCAGTTCCAATTAATTTCTAGTTCAGTTCCAATTCAGTGCTAGTTCAGTTCCATTTTATATAAAGTTCAGTTCCAAATCATTTCCAGTTCAGTTCTAGTTCAGTTTTAGATTAGTTCTAGTTCAGTTCTGGTTCAGTTCTAGTTCAGTTTTTGTTAAGTTCTAGTATTAGATTAGTTCTGGTTCAGTTTTAGTTCAGTTCAATTCTAGTTCAGTTCTGGTTCAGTTCTAGTTCAGTTCTAGTTCAGTTCTAGTTCAGTTCTAGTTCAGTTCTAGTTCAGTTCTAGTTCAGTTCTAGTTCTAGTTCAGTTCTAGTTCATTTCTAGTTCTGTTCTAGTTCAGTTCTAGTACATTTCTAGTTCAGTTCTAGTTCATTTCTAGTTCATTTCTAGTTCAGTTCTAGTTCAGTTCTAGTTCAGTTCTAGTTCATTTCTAGTTCAGTTCTAGTTCAGTTCTAGTTCAGTTCTAGTTCAGTTCTAGTTCAGTTCTAGTTCAGTTCTAGTTCAGTTCTAGTTCAGTTCTAGTTCAGTTCTAGTTCAGTTCTAGTTCAGTTCTAGTTCTAGTTCAGTTCTAGTTCAGTTCTAGTTCTAGTTCAGTTCTAGTTCAGTTCTAGTTCAGTTCTAGTTCAGTTCTAGTTCAGTTCTAGTTCAGTTCTAGTTCAGTTCTAGTTCAGTTCTAGTTCAGTTCTAGTTCAGTTCTAGTTCAGTTCTAGTTCAGTTCTAGTTCAGTTCTAGTTCAGTTCTAGTTCAGTTCTAGTTCAGTTCTAGTTCAGTTCTAGTTCAGTTCTAGTTCAGTTCTAGTTCAGTTCTAGTTCAGTTCTAGTTCAGTTCTAGTTCAGTTCTTGTCCAGTTCTAGTTCAGCAATTATTGCATTCTTACCTTTTCAAAAGTCTTTTAAAGTTTTCTCTTATTTAGGCGAATTTTTCACATCAACTGCAAATACAATAAAACATAAACACTAAATTAATAATCAAATATTTGAAAATCTTTTAAAAAATAAAGATTTTTGTATTAATTTTCAGTTAAAGACAAACGTTTCGTCATTATTTTTTCAGTAGAACGAAAGTTAAGATTAAAAATCATCATTGTAAAAGATATTAAGATAAATTTATAATAAAAACAAAACTTACCTAAAGATTAGAAAAAGTAGCAACAACTTTGGACTGAAGACCTCTCATATTTCCATTCCCTGTTTACTTCTCAAACTAAAATTAAAAGAAAAAGTAAAGAAATACTTTAATAAACAATTTATAAACTAATAATTTAAGTTTTAATTATAATAAATATGTCAGTAAGACCAATCATTCGCAATCAACATGAGAAGTTTCCAAAACTTTCAGATAGGGGCGAAAGTTAATTGTTCATCATTTAAATATTAAGAAAAATTACTATCACGTATTCATAAATGTTTAATACAGTTTACTACTATAGGAAAAGTTCTTAATAAACCATAAATAAACCAATGATATCTTTATGAATTATTGGGTAAATATTTAGAATAATTTGTTTGCTTACCTTTAATCATATGATTATAAAACAGTTTCTCCTGGTATTATTTTAACTAAAAGTAAAGAAAAAACATTTTGTTATTAATAAAAGACTTATTATATGTTATTTTACTATTAAAATATAATGTTTTTTGTATAATTTCAGTTAAAGACAACGTAATCAAACGTTTCGTCATTATTTTTCTGTAGAACGAAAGTTAATGTATTGTTCATCATAAGAAAACTGTGTTCATATTATTCAAATATTTAAGAAAAAGTATCAAAACATCAATATAAAACTTTAATAAACAATTTTAAAATTGTTTAACAGTTAGCCGTTCATTAAAAAATTTTTAACATTTTCTAAACCATTACTTTTATATACTTTCTAGGCTTTTTTTTCATTCAATATTTGTCAATAGGAACACGTTAAATGTAAAAATTGTTTAATTATTTAAAAACAAAAGTAAACTTACCGTTAAGAACCTCCTTTAAAACTCCAATTTCGGTTGTAATTAAAGAATATCAATTAAAAATTCTATTTAAATCCTTTTATAGGGCCCCCCTAGATCCTCAACCTTCATTTGTTTAAGCTAAAATTAGAATAAAAAGAAAAATCAAAACATTAGTATATTACTTAATATTGAAAGTGTTTAAAAAATCTAAACTTTTTTCAGTAAGACCAATCATTCGCAATCAACATGAGAAGTTTCCAAAACTTTCAGATAGGGGCGAAAGTTAATTAATCATCATATAAATGAAACAAAAGTTGTTTCAACTTTTACGACCTAATTCAGTATGAAAACGAGCTGCTGTTTTGTAGGTAAAATTCCTTAAGGGAAAAATTTAGCAAGCAAGCAAGCAGCTCGTTTTCATTATGAATAAAGTGTAAAACTTAAAATAAAAATCAAAAAACACTCACCTTTATAAACAAAAGAAAGAAAGAAGACTTGAAGAAAGCTGAAAATCCCTATCAAAAGTTTTCTTTTTAAATAAACACACTTCAAAATTCCATTTCATAATGTAATTTTTTCATACATTTTCTATTTAGAAAAATAGTTATTTTGTTATATTTTTTTCTGTGTTTTCTTATGAATTATAAACATAATCTGAAGCATGACATCAACTATATAAAATAATAGTTTGAACTTTAGTTTTTTGTGGTTTTTTGCAAAGTAAAGTATGTATGTATATAAAATAAAATCCTTAAAACTAATAAAACGGTTAAATAAGAAATAAAATTTCTATATTAACCAAAAAGGAAAAAAAAAGAAAAGCTAAAAAATGTTAAACTTTATATAAAATGCATTGTTGTTTTTTCTTTCTCATATTTTGTAAAGGAGGAAGTAGTAGCTATAGTAGTAAATGAACTTATATAAAATTGCTAACAAGTAAGGATTTGTAAACTATATTCCTTATTCAGTTTTCTCCCTATCTTTATCCTTTTTCTTCTTCTTTTTCTTTTCTTTCTTTTCTCCCTCGGGTTCAGCTTCAGCCACGGTCTCTTCTTCAACTACAGAGACATCAGCGGCCTCTTTATCAGCCTTGTGTTTCTTTTTCTTCTTCTTTTCGGATTTATCTGTGGCAGGGGTTTCTTCAGCAGCAGCAGCTGGTGCACCTTCTTGGCTAGAAACACTTAATTTACGCTGTAAATTTAAAATTTTAGATTAAATTCAATTTGTCCCTTTAATAAACCATTTGATTTAAGCAATTACCTTTTTAGCCTCTTCTGTGTTATTGCCATTGGTGTTGGCTTGTGGGGCTACAGCAGCAGCCGGTTTCTTGGCATTATAGTCTACAAAACCTGTTAACCATTCCTTGGGTGTATTTTCATTAGGTCTGCCGTATTTATCTAATTTGCCAGAAGCAATGAGTGCTTTCTTGGCGGAAGCTTTAGGACCCAAACCCCATTTGCGTGGATAGGTATCTCTTTCCATAATGACACGCTTAATCTTGGCCACTACACCGTGATCACATGACGCCATGGTTGCTGTGGTCATTTGAGCAATAGCCAAACAGATGGCTTCACCCTTTGTGGTACAGATAACGATTTCTTGATCAATTTCAATACCATCTTCGTAACGTAAGACACCGGTTAACATAATTTTGGCACCATAACAAATGGCATTGACCTAAAATGGAAATAAAGCGTGGAGGGAAACATTTAATTGGTTTCGGAGTTTCTATTTTTAAAAGAAAAGTTCTAGTTCAGTTGTAATTTAGTTCCAGTTCTGTACTAGTTCAGTTCTAGTTCTGTTCTAGTTCAGTTCTAGTTCAGTTCTAGTTCAGTTCTAGTTCAGTTCTAGTTCAGTTCTAGTTCAGTTCTAGTTCAGTTCTAGTTCAGTTCTAGTTCAGTTCTAGTTCAGTTCTAGTTCAGTTCTAGTTCAGTTCTAGTTCAGTTCTAGTTCAGTTCTAGTTCAGTTCTAGTTCAGTTCTAGTTCTAGTTCTAGTTCAGTTCTAGTTCAGTTCTAGTTCATTTCTAGTTCAGTTCTAGTTCAGTTCTAGTTCAGTTCTAGTTCAGTTCCAGTTCAATTCTAGTTCAATTCTAGTTCAATTCTAGTTCAGTTCTAGTTCAGTTCTAGTTCAATTCTAGTTCAGTTCTAGTTCAGTTCTAATTCAGTTCTAGTTCAGTTATTTTGTTCATGCAAAAGTTTAAAATTTGAAATAGAACATTATTTTTTTGTACTCTGAAATTTACTTTGTACAGAAATGTGATTAAAATCATTTCATAACATACACACATCGGAGCAGATTTCATTTTCCCAATCATAGTCACATAAAGAACTGGAATACGTTCAACATGCCGGCTTATATCATGGGGTCAGAGGTTTCATCTTATAAGAAAAAGAGCATAAACTTACCGAACTATCTTTCATGATAATTCTCTTGTGATTGACCAAAAGTCCCTCCAAAGGTTTAATGACACGTCTCAACATAGATTCATCTTTGTGATTTTCATACAAATACATAGCATCCAAGACATCGTGCATAGTTACCATACCATCACGTTCCGATTGTATGCCAGAACGGACACGACGCAATTCCAACATTTGACCGCCAACACCGAGTACCAAACCAAGATGTACACACATGGTACGAATATAAGAACCAGCCTCACAACTAACCCAAAAAACACCTTCAAATTTTCAATATTTTTGTTCGTTTCGAGTAGTGATTTTAAATTTAAAATATAGGCCAACATTTCGTAAAAAGGCCATAAATATGTATGTGTATGTATATATTGGTAGGAAAAAGAGAAAAACAAATTTTTAAGCAAATAAAAATAACAGATATGTATTACATCGAGTTTTTGTTAAAAACAAAAACTAATGATTTTAATTTATGTTGCATTAAATTTACGTTTAGAAATAAGTAGATTTAGAAAAAAGTAACATAATCCCAGGATGTAAATTAAAGGAAAATGTTAACTTTTTTATGGCAAATGCTTTTTTTGATGTTAAGTTAGAAAGAAAACAATAAAAACTTAAAACTTACCCATATTACGAGTTTCATCGTAATCCAACAATTTACTGTCATAAACAGTACGTACACGCAATTGACGTTTAACAGCAGAAATTAGAGGAGGACGTTGGAAAAGAGCACCACGCAATTTTTCCAAACCTTGACGTACTTTAGCTACTGATTCAACAGGAGAATGCAATTTGAAAATGGCTACGTATTCTTTACCAGCACTTTGTTGAGACTTAACCAAACGTGTGGCACGATCAATGCAAACAATTAAACAACCTGGAAACATAAGAGTAATAATTTTATTAGTTTAAATTTATATTTATAAGAAAATAGTGAAATTTATCTTTATTTTATAAAAGTTGTACTCTGAAATAATCTTTGTAAAGAGATGAAAATTTATCTCAAAACATACACACATCGGAGTAGTTTTAATTTTCCCATCTCTAGTCACTTAGAGAGCTGGTTATATATACTCTTCCTTGTCGGCTTATGAGATGGGGTGTAAAAGGAAATTATGAAAATTGTGTTTAGTTTCCTATAGAAAGAAAACTTGTTCAAAAGTTTCCTTTAGAAAGAAAACTAGCTGAGAAATCTCCTATAGAAAGAATAATTGTTCAATTGTAGTTCATCTCTTGTTAAATTTTAGTTCGGTTCTAGTAGTTCTAGTCCAGTTTTAGTTCAGATCTAGTGCAGTTCTAGTTCAGTTCTAGTTTAGTAATAGTTCAGTTCTAGTTCAGTTTCAGTTCAATTCTTGCTAAGAAGATTCCTATAGATAGAGAATTTGTTGATAGATACGATAGAGTTTGTTGAAAAGTTTTCTATAGAAAGAACACTAAAATTAGAATAAGCCATATTAAACGAAAATACAATTTAGTTTTACTAGCCATGTGGTATAAACTTTTGGCGCGCACTATTATTTCCGATACAAAACATGTGTCCATTTCATGTTAAACAAAATTTTTAAAATCTTTTCTTAGGTACAGATGCTACGCAATGCTAACTAATTAATAAACATCATTTATTAAAAACTAATACTAACTACGTACCAAACAATATGTCCCCTTATAAAAGTATACACAAAAACATGTTTTTCCAATAAACAACTTACCAGTAACTTTAGGATCCAAAGTACCAGAATGACCAGTCTTTTCGACCTTCAATATTTTCTTAATCCAAGCTACAACTTCATGAGAACTGGGATTGGAGGGTTTGTCCAAATTAATGAAACCAGATTTCATGTATTCTCTGATGTCACGATTCAAGGGTGATGAACCACTGGGCAATGGTGTATAATGGTTGGTGCGTACATTCAACTTATCAAAGTTCTTCAACAATAATGGCCATTGTGAGGTATCCAAAGTGGCTGATTTCTCAGAAGGTTTAACAGTGAAATTACCGGATTTCTGTAGAGAACCAATATCATCTAAATCAATGGGTTCTTCCTTGATCTTCTTCTTTTTCTTTTCTTTTTTGATTTCTATAGCATGAAAAAAAAACCGAAAAAAACGTGGAAAATTTTCACATAAATTCAGAAGAAAAAAAAACGTGGTTTCAAATATAGACACTATTGGTGCCACTAATTAAAAACTTTTTCTTTAAAGTTATTTTTATATTGTTATTAATTAGTTATGGTATTTATAATTTAAACTTTAAAACCTACCAATATCAGCCATTTTTATGGTTGATTTTATTTATAAATTTAATTTTTCAAAATTTAAAACACAAGGTCTGAAGCAACACGTCCAGACTCAACAACGAGGTTAGAAAAATGGACGATTTTGACAGCGAGTTGTGAAGTTGAGTGTTTGTGCAGAAACACGTGTACTACAACAGCGACCTCTGGTTGTCAATGTTTTTGATTACACTATGAAAAATTGTTGTTTAAAAAGAAGTGTAATTTGAAATTCAAAATTTTAACGGAAATTCCTTATGTTTTCTTTATAGATATAGGAAAATTTTCAACAAAATTCGGGAAAATTTACAAAAAAACTTCTTTCTATAAGTAAGTTTTTAACAATTTCTTCTCTATGAAACTTTAAACCCAGTTTTTTCAATAGCAAACTTTTGATCAAACTTTCTTTGTATAAGTAGCTTTAAAATAAGTTTTTTGAAGGGTGTTTCCTTCCTTTCTGGGTACATGAAAGCTTTTACAAAGTTTTCTTTCCTCAGAAAACTTTGTAACTTTGTAAAAAATACTTTTACAGAAAGCTTTAAAACATGTTCCTTTTTCTATAGGAAACTTCTTTAAACTATATAGTTTTCTTTCTGTACGAAACTTTTTAACAAGTTTTCTTTCTGTGCAACACTCTTTAAAGGTGGAAGTACACAACACGCGTTGTAAGCGGCACCGCGTTATATATAGACTTCTGTCAAAAAAGTTGTAATAGTTTATTTACATTAAATAAGTTACACACTGTAGTTTGTAACGCGTCTGCCGCTAAAAGTTCAGCAACTTTTAACTTTTGACGCGTCGGCAGCTGATCAGGGTTGTAGTTTGTTTTGTGTAGAATAAAAATAAACTAAAATGAAATAGATTTCACCAACATTGAAAGACAAATATTTAAAAAAATAAACAAAAATGTAAAATTTTGATTTTTTTATACAGTAATAGTCTTAGTATTAAAAGAGGGATCAAAATCACGCGTGGTGTTGTCGTTGTTGTTGTAACAGCTTAAACTATACAATTTTAATCCGGGGGTTCTGTATTTAGGTCCAAGCCAAGAAATTGGGCTACTTCAACAGGGTTAGTCCATAAATCCATTGGGCTAAGTGAAGTAGGGTGGGCTGGACAGTTGAATATGTGGTGGGTATCATGGGGACCCTGTCCACAAGATGGGCATATATTGGGGACGGCACGGTCTATGCGGGACCAGTAGGCGTTGAGCCTGTTGCTCCATCCCGATCTCAGTTGTGCCAGAGCAACTCTTGTTTTCCGCGGCAGGTTCTTCTCTATTTCTGCTATGGGCGACCTCCAAGAACGACATTCATGCGGTAACCTGAAACCGCGGTATTGATGGCGTCTCTATGAATGTCGTTCAAAGCTGCTGTATACGAAGTCCGATCTAAGGGATCCTGAACATAACTTCGTATGCTCTCTTCGTATACACGAAGGTCCTTCCTGACATGCCTCGGGGGAGCATCCAACTGTGTGATGTTAAAGTTGGGATGACTCCTCCGGTGACATGTTCCTTGACGCGTGGTGTGTAATTTGCCGCTTATAAAGCGTGAAACGCGTTGCCGCCTCAACGCGTGTTGTGTACTTCCTCCTTAACATGTTTTCTTCCAGTTTGAGACTTCTTAACAAATTTTCTTTCTGTAGGAGACTGCAATAAGTTTTCTTTCTGCAGGAAATATTTTACTTGATCGCTACTTTTATTGAGCACAAAATTAAAACTACTAATAAAATAATATATTATCCAAAAACTTAGGATCAATTGAAATATTTTATTTGTTATTTATAAAATTGAATAAAAAAAAACTTAACTTACGTTACATTAATTTAATTATATAAAACTAAATCGAAATATTTGTTTTATGTATTTGCTTGCTATTTTCTTTTGTGATTTGGATACAAAATATGTTTAAAAGAAAAACTTAAAATAAAGTTACACCAACAAAGAGAAAAATTAAAATAAAAGTAAAATAAGAAAAAAAAGGATGTCAACAAAATACATTAGATTAAAAAAAAGAGAATAAAACGACATGAAAATTTAATTTAGATTTATGTTCGCTTTAAAGGAACAAATAATTAAGCGTCTAATCATGTCGGTAGAGAGAATTTAAAGGAGGCAACTAACTCCTTTTGCACACAGTAAGTAATGTAAAAAGCATAATGGATTATAGGGGTAAATGATGAGAGTAGTACGTACTTGCCAACAAACTTACAAAATATTATAGCAAAAAAAAAAATAATAATACATTAATTAGCCAATAAATAATTAGCTGGAAAACAACTGTAAATCTTGGTTTCATAACAAGTTTTAAACAGGATTAAAGGCAATGTTGTAATAAGTGTAAAGAGGATTTTACTTGTTTTAAAGTTTTAGTATAAGATTTTCCAGCTAACTTGTAAATTATAGCTTGAATCATTGGTGGGTAGTATGATGTATATGATTACAAAATAGAGTTTTGTTTAAATTTATAGCCAAAAAAATATTTTAGAAAAGTAATGATTAAAACTAAAAGTTGTGTTTTACAAAAGAAGTTCTTCTTTCGTTTAAGAGGTGCTCGCTTGACTTCATATTAATATCCCGCTTTGTCCACCATACTTACAATTTTATCAATGTTAAGTTTTAAGGTTCTTAGCTGATCCACAGTTGTGGGATCAAGGTCTTCTAAAATATGTGGTTGTAGATCGGCAAGTTTTTTGGGGCGCATAGAAATGACGCCATTACGCAATGGTATATTCAAGTGAGCAATGTTTTCTGGTAACCTAAAGAAAATATATAAATACAACATTTAAAGAAAATGTTATTATTTTAAAAAAAAATTATTTTAAAACTTACATTTGTGTAACTAAAGGACTGCCACATTTTGACAAGGCCAATTCGCCAGGTTTGGGGAAACGCAAAAATGTGGGTGGCGATTGTGGTGAACTTGGATTATCAAATTTAGTTGTACGATCTGCACTGAGAGCCTTTGTGCGACTGGCCATTGGTGTGCGCATTTTACTACGCGAATGATGTTCTGCAGCACCATGTCCATGTCCTCCAGCTGTAGCACTTAATTGTGGCTTTAATTTGACAGCTGATGCTGGTATAGGAGCCAAATTGCCGCATGCTGAACGACTACGTCTAGGACGTCTAGCTCGTGCTGAGCTCAATGGTCCTGGGGTACGCAAACGGGCCGACTGTTGTTGTATCAGAGGTTGTGTTAGCATATTTGAAGTACTCAAAAATGCAGGATTTGCTATGGCTGAACCAATGCTGCCGCCAGTTGAACTATCCTCTGTAAGGTAGCCTTTACCAAATGAGTCAAAGTGCCATAATTGTTTACAATACATATAAATGAGCAGAAGAAAAGTAGTAGCAATAAGATGAGATATGTGTGTGTTTGTTATTTAAAAATATTTCTTTTTTTAAAGGTGCAATTGGGAAATTGGTTAAAAGTTTCAAGGAAAAGTATAATAAATTAAATACAGTAGAGTGAACATTTAAGTAATGAGAAATAAAATAAAACCAAAGCCAGTTGATGGGCGTCTTATCACAAAGAAAATTGTAAAGATTCCCTCTAAACCATTAAATATATATTTAACACCAAAGACCCAAATTATTATTTAAAATAATATACACAAAGAAACTCACCCTCATCGTTGGGATTTATCGTCCTGGTTGACTGTTTTATAGAGGAATTTTGTAAAGTGGCATTTAACATTTTGGATTTCTGTTGTTCCCAATCGCTGAAACGATCCAAATCCTGCAAAGCATTAAAGAAATCAAAGCAATATATAAACATCCCACTGTTATTTGCACAAAATACCAAATTCTTTAGACTTACCAATGAAAACACATCCACCATTTTCAATTTGAGCAAAGCCCTTGGAGTACGCTGTAGCAACATTTTGATTTCATCATCGTAAGCAGTGAAAATATCCTGTATTTTATCGTCGACTGTATTTTGAAAGCCATCGAGGGAATTTTCAAATTCTCTTACTTTTTCTTCACGATTTGTTGTCTCCCGATTGCGTTTGGAACTTTTCGAGACTTTTGTGCGCGGCATTTTTGTGGATAATTATGAAAATAAATATTGAAAATGTAATGGCGCTCTCCGTGCGTTAATTCTTCAAAGGAATGGTTTTTTTTGTTTGAAAATTTGTTTTGATGGTTGGCGGCACTGCTGCTTTTGTTGTTGTATTTTTTTGCATCTGCCAAACTGATGGAATTTTTTTGAATACTGAACAGGGTTGTATTTTTCATTAAGTACGCACACTGAGCAAAAAAATTGCTTATAATCCTACTAAAGACTAAAGAAAAATGATAGAAACATTTGAAAATAAATGAATTTCCTTATGATTGATGCGTTCCTTAATTAAATATAATTTTTTTTAACATTTTTCATATTGACCTTTGACTTGTCAACCTTTTTTTCATCTTTCCGATTTTTAACTTTTATCACAGAATCGATGATTCGAGTTTCTATTACAAGATAGTAGATTTTTTCGACATTTTTACAACATATGGTTGTTATTAATCATTTTAATCATATTAAAATTGCTTATAATCCTACTAAAGACTAAAGAAAAATGATAGAAACATTTGAAAATAAATGAATTTCCTTATGATTGATGCGTTCCTTAATTAAATATAATTTTTTTTAACATTTTTCATATTGACCTTTGACTTGTCAACCTTTTTTTCATCTTTCCGATTTTTAACTTTTATCACAGAATCGATGATTCGAGTTTCTATTACAAGATAGTAGATTTTTTCGACATTTTTACAACATATGGTTGTATACATATCAAGGCGATTAGACCATAAGGTGAAGTCATTTCATTTTGCGGCGAATTCATGAAATTTTTTATATATGTAGTTTGACAGCGTCGGGTTTGAGAGAGAATTTTTTTTATATGGAGCTTGACAGCTTCGGGCTAAATTTCCATGGACAAAAAAACAATCAGCTGTTGAAATGACTTCACCTTATTTGTTTCGCCATGATACATATAGTAGCATCAAGGCGAATAGACTATAAGGTGAAGTCATTTCATTTTACGGCGAATTCATGAAATTTTTTATATATGTAGTTTGACAGCGTCGGGTTTGAGAGAGAATTTTTTTTATATGGAGTTTGACAGCTTCGGGCTAAATTTCCATGGACAAAAAAACAATCAGCTGTTGAAATGACTTCACCTTATTAGTTTCGCCATGTAGTAGCATATAGGCGAAAGGGATTGTCAAAGACCTAAGTCCCCTGTCAAAAACCTAACTGGTGAGAATGTATTAGTAGAAGCACAAAAATAAACACAGTTGTTCAAAAGGTACTAAATAATAAATGTATTTCTGATACGTTATTTTTTGTATGTTATTACTGGGATTTTATATACTAGTGAATGAAAATAATAGTTAATTAATTTTTTTCAGAAGATATTTCATCTTAAAACATATTATAAACACGTCTTTTTGTTATTTTTTTCTGCACTAATGGAAAAAGAAAAAATGTATGTGAAATACTTTTTTCATTTTCAATACGAAAATTTACAACTTTTCTTTTTTCAGTTTTAATTAAAATGAAATGTCAAAGAATAAAAAATATTTTTTTTCGTTTGTAAAATATAAATTATTTTCGGGGTTTTAAATACAATAAAAGTATACCCGTTAATAAAACAACCTTTTGATAAAACAGCAAACCCTAACAGCTGTTTTTGATTGTTGTGTGGT
This sequence comes from Lucilia sericata, assembly GCF_015586225.1. Taxonomy (NCBI): domain Eukaryota; kingdom Metazoa; phylum Arthropoda; class Insecta; order Diptera; family Calliphoridae; genus Lucilia; species Lucilia sericata. Next base: position 39,111 of record NW_023994230.1, read on the forward strand.
GAGTTTCTGTAAAAACGTAAACAAATGAAACAAAAACAAATTACTAGACATATTTATTTTGTGCTAAGAAAAATTTATGTATTTTAATAATGTTTTATAGCCAGTGCAAGTGTTCTTGGTGTACACCATCTACCCCAATAATAATCCCGGTTTCATTAGAATCAAGTATTTTTAAAACGGCCATATATAATGTGCGATTCATTCTATATTCCATGACTGGTTGAAAGAGTCACGGAATCCATCGGAGATCAACCTAAAAAATGAAAAAGGGGTGGCTTTAACTTCTTGTTCCGTTCATATGGGACAAGATTCGAGCCTCATCGTATCAGTTCGCCAGATACCTCATTTGTGTATATTGCAGGGTCCTGGTACCCAACACAGCCTTATTGTAAACGGTCTCATAATAATACTTAGATCTTTTCTTCATTCTACGACTATGCAAGAATACAGCTATGACATATTAATGCTTTAAGTGCAGCATGACTATCAACCTAAAATCTTACCAGAGACCGGCGAACAATGTGATTCCCTATTAGTTCCGTCACTTTCAAGATCGCTAAATCACCACTTGGAAGACACAACCCATCAGGGAGTCAAGGAACATTTTACACCGTTTGTAACACATTGAAATATTGGTCTAATATCCATAAAAGTATATGCTGGGATCTTATTACATTCTAAGATTGAGTTTGTTATTGAAAATGGACAATATCGGTATACGATAAACTCATCAGGGAGCCAAGGAACTTTTACACCGAAATATTGGTCTAAAATCCATAAAAGTATAGACTAGGATCTTAGCCAATATTTGCAAAAAATATTTTTAGTTGATGGAGTTTATTATTGAGCTTCAATATTCGAGTATAGCGAAGAAGAACGACAAAAACAAGTTTTATAGGAATTAAAATCTTTTTGCCAAATTTTATGAGGATCAGGAAATTATTTTACAAGATTTATATGATCCAAAACCTTTCTGGGTTGGTTCAAAATTGACCCTACCCCCATATAAGTTCCCCTTCAGAAAAAGATATTAACTCCAATAATTGTAATAAAAATACCAATATCGCAAAGAAATTCCACATAAACAAGGAGTCAACATAGTTTTGTCAAATTTAAGGGGATCGGTCCATAATTTAACCTATCCCCGATATAAGGTCCTCCTCGGGAAATTACTACCACTCATAACTGGCCCTACCTAAAATCTCAAACAGATTATGCCATCCGATTTCTACACTTCCAACTTAAAGTTCTATATATGTTTTTATCGTGCACAAGATCTTCCGATAGCAGTTATATATAATTTTCTATATACGGATATAGTCACATTTTTTGTAAAAAAAGTTTGTTGCTGTAGTACACACCCTAGAACGATGAAATCCACAAAACAAATTATGCCATCCGATTTGTATATTTCCAACTTAAAGTTCTATATAGGATTTTATCGTGCACAAGATCGTCCGATAGTAGTTATATATAATTTTCTATATACTTCCATAATAAAATTTTTTGTAAAAAAAAAGTTTGTTGTTGTAGTACACACCCTAGCACGATGAAATCCGGAAAAAAATATATGCCATCCGATTTCTACACTTCCAACTTAAAGCTATATATAATTTTCTATATATTTCCATAATAAAACTATGTAAAAAAAAGTTTGTTGTTGTAGTACACATCCTAGAACGATGAAATCCGGAAAAAAATGTATGCCATCCGATTTCTACACTTCCAACTTAAAGTTCTATATAGGTTTTTATCGTGCACAAGATCGTCCGATAGCAGTTATATATCATTTTATATATACTTCCATAATAACATTTTTTGTCAAAAAAAAGTTTGTTGTTGTAGTACACACCCTAGAACGATGAAATCCGGAAAAAAATGTATGCCATCCGATTTCCACACTTCCAACTTAAAGTTCTATATAAGTTTTTATCGTGCACAAGATCGTCCGATAGCAGTTATATATCATTTTGTATATACGGCCATATTAACATTTTTTGTAAAAAAAAAGTTTGTTGTTGCAGTACACACCCTAGAACGATGAAATCCGGAAAAAAATGTATGTCATCCGATTTCTACACTTCCAACTTAAAGTTCTATATAGGTTTTTGTCGTGCACAAGATCGTCCGATAGCAGTTATATATCATTTTATATATACGGCTATAGTAACATTTTTTGTAAAAAAAAGTTTGTTGTTGTAGTACACACCCTAGAACGATGAAATCCGGAAAAAAATGTATGCCATCCGATTTCTACACTTCCAACTTAAAGTTCTATATAGGTTTTTATCGTGCACAAGATCGTCCGATAGCAGTTATATATCATTTTATATATACGGCTATAGTAACATTTTTTGTAAAAGAAAAGTTTGTTGTTGTAGTACACACCCTAGAACGATGAAATCCGGAAAAAAATGTATGCCATCCGGTTTCTACACTTCCAACTTAAAGTTCTATATAGGTTTTTATCGTGCACAAGATCGTCCGATAGCAGTTATATATCATTTTATATATACGGCTATAGTAACATTTTTTGTAAAAAAAAAGTTTGTTGTTGTAGTACACACTCTAGAACGATGAAATCCGGAAAAAAATGTATGCCATCCGATTTCTACACTTCCAACTTAAAGTTCTATATAGGTTTTTATCGTGCACAAGATCGTCCGATAGCAGTTATATATCATTTTATATATACGGCTATAGTAACATTTTTTGTAAAAAAAAAGTTTGTTGTTGTAGTGCACACCCTAGAACGATGAAATCCGGAAAAAAATGTATGTCATCCGATTTCTACACTTCTGACTTAAAGTTCTATATAGGTTTTTATCGTGCACAAGATCGTCCGATAGCAGTTATATATCATTTTATATATACGGCTATAGTAACATTTTTTGTAAAAAAAAAGTTTGTTGTTGTAGTACACACCCTAGAACGATGAAATCCGGAAAAAAATGTATGCCATCCGATTTCCACACTTCCAACTTAAAGTTCTATATAGGTTTTTATCGTGCACAAGATCGTCCGATAGCAGTTATATATCATTTTATATATACGGCCATAATAACATTTTTTGGAAAAAAAAGTTTGTTGTTGTAGTACACACCCTAGAACGATGAAATCCGGAAAAAAATGTATGCCATACGATTTCTACACTTCCAACTTAAAGTTCTATATAGGTTTTTATCGTGCACAAGATCGTCCGATAGCAGTTATATATCATTTTATATATACGGCTATAGTAACATTTTTTGTAAAAAAAAGTTTGTTGTTGTAGTACACACCCTAGAACGATGAAATCCGGAAAAAAATGTATGCCATCCGATTTCTACACTTCCAACTTAAAGTTCTATATAGGTTTTTATCGTGCACAAGATCGTCCGATAGCAGTTATATATCATTTTATATATACGACCATAATAACATTTTTTGGAAAAAAAAGTTTGTTGTTGTAGTACACACCCTAGAACGATGAAATCCGGAAAAAAATGTATGCCATATGATTTCTACACTTCCAACTTAAAGTTCTATATAGGTTTTTATCGTGCACAAGATCGTCCGATAGCAGTTATATATCATTTTATATATACGGCTATAGTAACATTTTTTGTAAAAAAAAAGTTTGTTGTTGTAGTACACACCCTAGAACGATAAAATCCGGAAAAAAATGTATGCCATCCGATTTCTACACTTCCAACTCAAAGTTCTATATAGGTTTTTATCGTGCACAAGATCGTCCGATAGCAGTTATATATCATTTTATATATACGGCTATAGTAACATTTTTTGTAAAAGAAAAGTTTGTTGTTGTAGTACACACCCTAGAACGATGAAATCCGGAAAAAAATGTATGCCATCCGGTTTCTACACTTCCAACTTAAAGTTCTATATAGGTTTTTATCGTGCACAAGATCGTCCGATAGCAGTTATATATCATTTTACATATACGGCTATAGTAACATTTTTTGTAAAAAAAAAGTTTGTTGTTGTAGTACACACCCTAGAACGATGAAATCCGGAAAAAAATGTATGCCATCCGATTTCTACACTTCCAACTTAAAGTTCTATATAGGTTTTTATCGTGCACAAGATCGTCCGATAGCAGTTATATATCATTTTATATATACGGCTATAGTAACATTTTTTGTAAAAAAAAAGTTTGTTGTTGTAGTACACACCCTAGAACGATGAAATCCGGAAAAAATGTATGTCATCCGATTTCTACACTTCTGACTTAAAGTTCTATATAGGTTTTTATCGTGCACAAGATCGTCCGATAGCAGTTATATATCATTTTATATATACGGCTATAGTAACATTTTTTGTAAAAGAAAAGTTTGTTGTTGTAGTACACACCCTAGAACGATGAAATCCGGAAAAAAATATATGCCATCCGATTTCCACACTTCCAACTTAAAGTTCTATATAGGTTTTTATCGTGCACAAGATCGTCCGATAGCAGTTATATATCATTTTATATATACGGCCATAATAACATTTTTTGGAAAAAAAAGTTTGTTGTTGTAGTACACACCCTAGAACGATGAAATCCGGAAAAAAATTTATGCCATACGATTTCTACACTTCCAACTTAAAGTTCTATATAGGTTTTTATCGTGCACAAGATCGTCCGATAGCAGTTATATATCATTTTATATATACGGCTATAGTAACATTTTTTGTAAAAAAAAGTTTGTTGTTGTAGTACACACCCTAGAACGATGAAATCCGGAAAAAAATGTATGCCATCCGATTTCTACACTTCCAACTTAAAGTTCTATATAGGTTTTTATCGTGCACAAGATCGTCCGATAGCAGTTATATATCATTTTATATATACGGCTATAGTAACATTTTTTGTGAAAGAAAAGTTTGTTGTTGTAGTACACACCCTAGAACGATGAAATCCGGAAAAAAATGTATGCCATCCGGTTTCTACACTTCCAACTTAAAGTTCTATATAGGTTTTTATCGTGCACAAGATCGTCCGATAGCAGTAATATATCATTTTATATATACGGCTATAGTAACATTTTTTGTAAAAAAAAAGTTTGTTGTTGTAGTACACACCTTAGAACGATGAAATCCGGAAAAAAATGTATGCCATCCGATTTCTACACTTCCAACTTAAAGTTCTATATAGGTTTTTATCGTGCACAAGATCGTCCGATAGCAGTTATATATCATTTTATATATACGGCTATAGTAACATTTTTTGTAAAAAAAAAGTTTGTTGTTGTAGTACACACCCTAGAGCGATGAAATCCGGAAAAAAATGTATGTCATCCGATTTCTACACTTCCAACTTAAAGTTCTATATAGGTTTTTGTCGTGCACAAGATCGTCCGATAGCAGTTATATATCATTTTATATATACGGCTATAGTAACTTTTTTTGTAAAAAAAAAGTTTGTTGTTGTAGTACACACCCTAGAACGATGAAATCCGGAAAAAAATGTATGCCATCCGATTTCTACACTTCCAACTTAAAGTTCTATATAGGTTTTTATCGTGCACAAGATCGTCCGATAGCACTTATATATCATTTTATATACATATATGACCATAGTAACATTTTTTGAATGTTTTTTATTAAAAGGCATTCTGTAACGATATAATCCCAAATATATTTATATTTTATCAGATTTGTTCCTTTCCACATTTATACACATATTTTAATTGATCAAAAATATTTTTTTTAATGTAAATCATGAAAATCAATTTTTTTGAATTTTTTCCACGTGCATAAACACATATTGAAAATGTAAATAATGAAAACGAGTTTTTGCGTCTTTTCCACGTGCAGAAACACATATTTGTAAACAAAAATAACTCACCACACCAAAAAAAATGTTTATTTTGATAAAACAGCTGTTACGGTTTGTTTTATTTTTCGTCGGGTTGTTTTCTTTATGTGCGCACATAAAGAAAACAATCCGACGAAAAATAAAACAAACCGTAACAGCTGTTTTATCAAAATAAACATTTTTTTTGGTGTGGTGAGTTTTTTTTGTTTACAAAAATGTGTTTGTGCACGTGGAAAAGACGCAAAAACTTGTTTTCAATATTTACATTTTCAATATGTGTTTATGCACGTGGAAAAGATTCAAAAAAATTGATTTTTATGATTTACTTAAAAAAAATTATTTTTGATCAATTAAAATATGTATATAAATGTGGAAAGGAACAAATCTGATAAAATATAAATATATTTGGGATTATATCGTTACAGAATGTCTTTTAATAAAAAACAATCAAAAAATGTTACTATGGTCATATATAGAAAATGATATATAAATGTTATCGGACGATCTTGTGCACGATAAAAACTAATATAGAACTTTAAGTTGGAAGTGTAGAAATCGGATGGCATACATTTTTTTCCGGATTTCATCGTTCTAGGGTGTGTACTACAACAACAAACTTTTTTTTTACAAAAAATGTTACTATGGCCGTATATATAAAATGATATATAACTGCTATCGGACGATCTTGTGCACGATTAAAACCTATATAGAACTTTAAGTTGGAAGTGTAGAAATCGGATGGCATACATTTTTTTCCGGATTTCATCGTTCTAGGGTGTGTACTACAACAACAAACTTTTTTTTACAAAAAATGTTACTATGGCCGTATATATAAAATGATATATATCAGCTATCGGACGATCTTGTGCACGATAAAAACCTGTATAGAACTTTAAGTTGAAAGTGTAGAAATCGGATGACTTACATTTTTTTCCGGATTTTGGTATATTGGTATTTTTATTACAATTATTGGAGTTAATATCTTTTTCTTAAGGGGAACTTATATGGGGGTAGGGTTAATTTTGGACCAACCCATAAAGATTTTGGATCATATAAATCTTGTAAAATAATTTCCTGATCCTCATAAAATTTGGCAAAAAGATTTTAGTTCCTATAAAACTTGTTTTTGTCGTTTTTCTTCGCTATACTGGAATATTGAACGGACGATCTTGTGCACGATTAAAACCTATATAGAACTTTAAGTTGGAAGTGTAGAAATCGGATGGCATACATTTTTTTCCGGATTTCATCGTTCTAGGGTGTGTACTACAACAACAAACTTTTTTTTACAAAAAATGTTACTATGGCCGTATATATAAAATGATATATATCAGCTATCGGACGATCTTGTGCACGATAAAAACCTGTATAGAACTTTAAGTTGAAAGTGTAGAAATCGGATGACATACATTTTTTTCCGGATTTCATCGTTCTAGGGTGTGTACTACAACAACAAACTTTTTTTTTTACAAAAAATGTTACTATGGCCGTATATATAAAATGATATATAACAGCTATCGGACGATCTTGTGCACGATAAAAACCTGTATAGAACTTTAAGTTGAAAGTGTAGAAATCGGATGACATACATTTTTTTCCGGATTTCATCGTTCTAGGGTGTGTACTACAACAATAAACATTTTTTACAAAAAATGTTACTATGGCCGTATATATAAAATGATATATAACTGCTATCGGACGATCTTGTGCACGATAAAAACTTATATCGAACTTTAAGTTGGAAGTGTAGAAATCGGATGGCATAATCTGTTTGAGATTTTAGGTAGGGTCAACTGTGGACCGACCCTTACAAAGTTCAACAGATAAATTTTGTTTCATATAAAAGTTGTTGTCGAATTTTATAGCTAATTTTTTAAGCCAGTTATGAGTGGTAGTAATTTCCAGAGGTGGAGCTTATATCGGGGATAGGTTAAATTATGGACCGATCCCCTTAAATTTGACAAAACGATTTTGACTCCTTGTTTATGTGGAATTTCGTTGCTATATTGGTATTTTTATTACAATTATTGGAGTTAATATCTTTTTCTGAAGGGGAACTTATATGGGGGTAGGGTTAATTTTGGACCAACCCATAAAGATTTTGGATCATATAAATCTTGTAAAATAATTTCCTGATCCTCATAAAATTTGGCAAAAAGATTTTAGTTCCTATAAAACTTGTTTTTGTCGTTTTTCTTCGCTATACTGGAATATTGAAGTTCAATAATAAACTCCATCTACTAAAAATATTTTGGCAAATAACTATTGTCTAAGATCCTAGTCTATACTTTTATGGATTTTAGACCAATATTTCGGTGTAAAAGTTCCTTGGCTCCCTGATGAGTTTATCGTATACCGATATTGTCCATATTCAATAACAAACTCAATCAACTAAAATTATTTTGGCAAATATTGACTAGATGGTCTTAGACTGTAATAAGATCCCAGCATATACTTTTATGGATATTAGACCAATATTTCGATGTGTTACAAACGGTGTAAAATGTTCCTTGATTCCCTGATGGGTAGTGTCTTCCAAGTGGTGATTTAACGATCTTGAAAGTGACGGAACTAATAGGGAATCACATTGTTTGCCGGTCTCTGGTAAGATTTTAGGTTGATAGTCATGCTGCACTTAAAGCATTAATATGTCATAGCTGTATTCTTTCATAGTCGTAGAATGAAGAAAAGTTCTAAGTGTTATTATGAGACCGTTTACAATAAGGCTGTGTTGGGTACCAGGACCCTGCAATATACACAAATAAGGTATCTGGCGAACTGATACGATGAGGCTCGAATCTTGTCCCATATGAACGGAACAAGAAGTTAAAGCCACCCCTTTTTCATTTTTTTAGGTTGATCTCCGATGGATTCCGTGACTTTCAACCAGTCATGGAATATAGAATGAATTGCACATTATATATGGCCGTTTTAAAAATACTTGATTCTAAAGAAACCGGGATTATTATTGGGGTAGATGGTGTACACCAAGAACACTTGCACTGGCTATAAAACATTATTAAAATACATAAATTTTTCTTAGCACAAAATAAATATGTCTAGTAATTTGTTTTTGTTTCATTTGTTTACGTTTTTACAGAAACTCACCACACAACAATCAAAAACAGCTGTTAGGGTTTGCTGTTTTATCAAAAGGTTGTTTTATTAACGGGTATAATTAACTAAACAAAACTATTCATTACTTGCTGTAGGGTGAACCGATTACTAATTAAAGTACAACAATGACAACACTGACAGAACAGCTGGGTAAATCACATTATTGTTGTTGTTATTATATATTTTCATTGAAATAAAACCGTATACGTGTGTACGAATTTTATTTTCGATTATTTTACAATTGCATTAAGAATATTACAAATTTTAAGTATTTGTCTGAAATAAAACAAAATTTAGGTCATCCGACTATTACATAATAATAACAATATTAAAAATTTAATTGCAATCATAAACAAACTTTAACGAAAATAAATCTAACTAGAATTGTTGTAGCCAACTGAAGATAACTTGGTTTAATTTGCGGCAAAAAGGTAAACAAAAGGCACGTACTTGTACGTACTATAAAAATAATCATTCCAAGTTACCACCAGACTGATTCCGCCACTAAGATATATTTAGTGATAGTTTTCTACAGATTTAATAAAGAGTTAACAAACAATAAAAAACGAGAATACGCTTATCAATTTATAAGTTTAGTTTTTGTATATAGTATCTCAACGTTTGTTTTTATGTTTTTAGTAGAATATTTGTTTATCTTTTTTATTATTATACAGTTATTTATTTTCCCTATGCTTTGCAGATCATTCACCCAAAGAGTTTTCATTTCAAAGAGAAAACAACAGGAAGAGTAGATATTAACAAGAGAAAGAGAGTGATTGATGATCTTTGGTTAAATTTTCCCCCAAAAAAGTGACTTTATGCGTATAGAACTTGACATTTGAAAATTATTAACAAAATTTCGTCGAAACTAATACGCAGCACATTTGCTGCTGCTCCTCCTATTTTTACACGAATTTTGGATAGAATAATGATGGGCTCCTCTACGGAAATGAATCAACAAGAAGATAACACTATGAACGAGACCAGCATACGTTTGCAGGATATTAAACAATTGTGTGATGATCACTGTAAAATAAAAGATCCGGCACGTGTTGAACGTATACTAAATGAATTTGTTAGAGGAGGAACGGAGCGTCTGCAACTAGTTTCGGACTTTGATTATACCATCACAAAACAACGTACGGCCGATGGTAAACCGGTGCTGAGTAGTTTTGGTATTTTAAATGCCTGCAAGTCATTGCCGCCCAACTTTATAGAGGAATCGGATAAATTGTATCACAAGTATCGACCGATTGAAATTGATCCTCATATACCGACTAAGGATAAGATAAAGCATATGATTGATTGGTGGACTAAGACGGGTGAATTATTAGTGTGAGTATAAAGTGACAAAGAAATTTTACTTAGTAAGCAAAAACAAATATTTAAAACCTTAGACTAGTTATGGACCGACCAGCAAAATAATCCTATTGCAGTAATAAAACCATTTATACATTTATTAAAGAGCAGAAAGTAGTAAAATTTTAATTTAAATAACTTAATAAACCTTTATTCTAAAGGGGTGTTTTACAACATCATTTATTTTAATTTAAATTAATGATTGAAAACAGAAATCTAGTGGATTTCCGGCAATCTTTACAATGTTTTTTTTATTGCCCTTAAATACCAGTTGTATGAAATAGATTTTTGTTTTGCAAGTCATAATCTACACCATATACTCATCATAATATAACACAAGACTAGAATTTATACAAGACTGAGGCCTAGATTATAGACAATGCCATAGACTAAATTATATATTTAACTAATTAATAAATTAAAGACTATTGATTACACTATAGATCTAACTATAGTCTAGACTATGTACTAGACTATAAACTGGACTATAGACTATAGATTAGACCATAAACTAGACTAGACTATAGGCTAGACTATAGATTATACTATACACTAGACTATACACTGGACTATAGACTAGACTATACTCTAGAATATACTCTAGACTATACACTAGACTGTACACTAGACTATACACTAGACTATACATTAGCCTATACACTAGACCCTAGACTATAGGCTAGACTATAGATTATTCTATACACTAGACTATACACTGGACTATAGACTAGACTATACTCTAGATTATACTCTAGACTATACACTAGACTGTACACTAGACTATACACTAGACTATACATTAGCCTATACACTAGACCCTACACTAATGTACAGACTAGTCTATAGTATAGACTGTACATTACGTTATAGACAGGACTATAGTTTATAATCTATACTAGAATATACATATACTATACTATTAATCTTGTAATCTAATAATAGATATAAATTTTGCACACAACACCATCAATTTTGTTACCCATAACCAATTCTTTTCTCTTTCAGTGGTTTCCCTTTGGGACAAAGTGAAATTGATGGTATTGCCGGCAAATATAAAGATGCTTTGCGTGATCGCACTAACGTTCTTTTCGAAACGCTTAATCGTTTGGATATACCCGTCTTAGTATTCTCAGCTGGTTTAGGCAATTCCGTAATATCCGTATTGCAGCAAGCCAATGTTATGTACTCGAATGTTAAAGTGGTCTCGAACTTTTTACAATACAAAGATGGTTTATTAAATGGTTTCCAACAGCCCATGATTCATACATTCAATAAAAATGAAACAGCATTGGATGGCAGTGAATATTATGATTTGGTACATAGTCGTGATCATATCATTGTTATGGGTGATTCCATAGGAGATGCTGATATGGCAAATGGTGTGCCGTCTTCATCGCATATTATTAAAATAGGATTTTTATTTGATCATGTAAGTAGGTGGTGGTAAGCATATGAGTTCTTTAAAAATGTCTGTTTTTTTGTACTTTTAGCCCGAACAAAATTTAGAAAGATATATGAATGCTTTCGACATAGTGTTAATTGATGATCAAACCATGGATGTGCCATTGGCTTTGTTGTCTGCTATTGAAAACTTTCAGCAACGTTTACAATCAAACTCAACTTCAAATACCGAGGCTCAAATAGTTCAGTAAATTTGGTTAAGTAGCGGCTAACTCCCAAAGTTTCTAGTTAAGTGTGTTAATGACGGTATCTCCATTAAAAATATATCTAAAACTAACTGTAACTAATGCAAAGCATACATTATCGAATCTGTTCTGAATTTTTTCTAAGTGTATTTATTACGTTTTGTTTAATACCAATCAAAGGACTCAGTTTTATTATCTAAACCTATATAATGTAACTTTAATAAAAATAATACAGACAAGTATTAAAAATATGGATTTTACTGAGAGGATAAAATTGGCTAAATGTCTTGACAGAAATCTTGTTAGTTATTTTTAGTAATGTCTTTAGTGGATCAAAATATAAATTACCCCAAGTGGTAATTAAATAATGCCCCTATTATGGTTTACAACTCAACTCTGTTGAGTTGAAATTGAAACAACTTAACTTTGGAACAACTAAACTTTTTTTTGGTATTATGAATTACAACCAATTTCAGTTGTAATTGTGTTGATGTTGCCAACCTAAAAAGTGCTTTTTTGTCATAAAATTAAGTGAAAAGTTTATGAATTAAATTAAATAACGAGTACGAAATATTTTCGGTGTTGAAGTTCTTTAAAACTAACCATAAGCCGTTTCTACACCGAATAACTAAACAACTAAAATTAATTTATAATACACCCTGTTAAATAATACACAACATATGTTTTTACTCTCTCAGAGAATTAAATTGACAACAGCTAAAAAAAACAAAAACATTTAAACGTCAAATTAGACAGTTCATAAAATTTCCTAGTGTCATGCTAAAGAAAAAAAAACTGAGAAAATACACAAAAGGTTATTGTTAAAAAACTTTATTAATTAATTAAAATTTCTTAAAAGTAATTAAATATAATATAAACTTAAAAAGAAATGTTAAAACAACAATAACAAATAAATTAAATAAAATCCAAAAAAAAGAATTCAAGAAAAACTAATCCTACATACGGAAGTGCTTTGAAAAGATTGTGAAAGAAAATTAACACAAAAAACATATTACACCATAAACAACAAAACTACAACAGTTTAGACCTTGAAAACTAAACAAGAAATTTCCAATTGTTACAACTGGACCCAGCAAAAGCTATATAGAAAAAGAGAAAAATCATTACAAAAACTATGTTTGGCTTCGATGGTGAATATCGTCGTAAGCCGAGCCAAAGTTTTGGTGGTGCCTCGACCAGCAGTGATCGGGAAACGATTATACGCAAAGCTGCTGAGGAGCGTTTGAAACGCAATCAATTGCGTCGTGAAAACAATGGAGCGATTGTTTTGCAATCCTATTTACGTTCATTTATACATCGACAGCGCCGTAAGCGTTATGAACGTGAAACATTTGATGAATTTTTACGCACTCATCGTGATAAACTTACACAAGATGAAAATCTGGCTTTTTTACTCAAAAGAATTATATTTTTTTACAATTCAAAAGAGACCAAAGATGGTGAGAGATTGGTAAGTGATGATTAAGTCATTCCCATTAAAGATTAGATAGTAGACAAGACCATAAGCAGACCACAGACTCGATTATAGAATAGAATAAAGAATAAATTATAAACTGGACTAAGGATACGGTTAAACATTAGACTATAGACTAGACTATAGACTAGAATATAGACTAGACTATAGACTAGACTATAGACTAGACTATAGACTAGACTATAGACTAGACTATAGACTAGACTATAGACTAGACTATAGACTAGACTATAGACTAGACTATAGACTAGACTATAGACTAGACTATAGACTAGACTATAGACTAGACTATAGACTAGACTATAGACTAGACTATAGACTAGACTATAGACTAGACTATAGACTAGACTATAGACTAGACTATAGACTAGACTATAGACTAGACTATAGACTAGACTATAGACTAGACTATAGACTAGACTATAGACTAGACTATAGACTAGACTATAGACTAGACTATAGACTAGACTATAGACTAGACTATAGACTAGACTATAGACTAGACTATAGACTAGACTATAGACTAGACTATAGACTAGACTATAGACTAACTATAGACTAGACTATAGACTAGACTATAGACTAGACTATAGACTAGACTATAGACTAGACTATAGACTAGACTATAGACTAGACTATAGACTAGACTATAGACTAGACTATAGACTAGACTAGACTATAGACTAGACTATAGACTAGACTATAGACTAGACTATAGACTAGACTATAGACTAGACTATAGACTAGACTATAGACTAGACTATAGACTAGACTATAGACTAGACTATAGACTAGACTATAGACTAGACTATAGACTAGACTATAGACTAGACTATAGACTAGACTATAGACTAGACTATAGACTAGACTATAGACTAGACTATAGACTAGACTATAGACTAGACTAGAACTAGACTATAGACTAGACTATAGACTAGACTATAGACTAGACTATAGACTAGACTATAGACTAGACTATAGACTAGACTAGACTAGACTAGACTAGACTATAGACTAGACTATAGACTAGACTATAGACTAGACTATAGACTAGACTATAGACTAGACTACTAGACTAGACTATAGACTAGACTATAGACTAGACTATGACTAGACTATAGACTAGACTAGACTAGACTATAGACTAGACTATAGACTAGACTATAGACTAGACTATAGACTAGACTATAGACTAGACTATAGACTAGACTATAGACTAGACTATAGACTAGACTATAGACTAGACTATAGACTAGACTATAGACTAGACTATAGACTAGACTATAGACTAGACTATAGACTAGACTATAGACTAGACTATAGACTAGACTATAGACTAGACTATAGACTAGACTATAGACTAGACTATAGACTAGACTATAGACTAGACTATAGACTAGACTATAGACTAGACTATAGACTAGACTATAGACTAGACTATAGACTAGACTATAGACTAGACTATAGACTAGACTATAGACTAGACTATAGACTAGACTATAGACTAGACTATAGACTAGACTATAGACTAGACTATAGACTAGACTATAGACTAGACTATAGACTAGACTATAGACTAGACTATAGACTAGACTATAGACTAGACTATAGACTAGACTATAGACTAGACTATAGACTAGACATAGACTAGACTATAGACTAGACTATAGACTAGACTATAGACTAGACTATAGACTAGACTAGACTAGACTAGACTAGATAGACTAGACTAGACTAGACTATAGACTAGATAGACTAGACTAGACTAGACTAGACTAGACTATAGACTAGACTAGACTAGACTATAGACTAGACTAGACTATAGACTAGACTAGAGACTATAGACTAGACTATAGACTAGACTATAGACTAGACTATAGACTAGACTATAGACTAGACTATAGACTAGACTATAGACTAGACTATAGACTAGACTATAGACTAGACTATAGACTAGACTATAGACTAGACTATAGACTAGACTATAGACTAGACTATAGACTAGACTATAGACTAGACTATAGACTAGACTATAGACTAGACTATAGACTAGACTATAGACTAGACTATAGACTAGACTATAGACTAGACTATAGACTAGACTATAGACTAGACTATAGACTAGACTATAGACTAGACTATAGACTAGACTATAGACTAGACTATAGACTAGACTATAGACTAGACTATAGACTAGACTATAGACTAGACTATAGACTAGACTATAGACTAGACTATAGACTAGACTATAGACTAGACTATAGACTAGACTATAGACTAGACTATAGACTAGACTATAGACTAGACTATAGACTAGACTATAGACTAGACTATAGACTAGACTATAGACTAGACTATAGACTAGACTATAGACTAGACTATAGACTAGACTATAGACTAGACTATAGACTAGACTATAGACTAGACTATAGACTAGACTATAGACTAGACTATAGACTAGACTATAGACTAGACTATAGACTAGACTATAGACTAGACTATAGACTAGACTATAGACTAGACTATAGACTAGACTATAGACTAGACTATAGACTAGACTATAGACTAGACTAGACTAGATAGACTATAGACTAGACTATAGACTAGACTATAGACTAGACTATAGACTAGACTATAGACTAGACTATAGACTAGACTATAGACTAGACTATAGACTAGACTATAGACTAGACTATAGACTAGACTACTAGACTAGACTATAGACTAGACTATAGACTAGACTATAGACTAGACTATAGACTAGACTATAGACTAGACTATAGACTAGACTATAGACTAGACTATAGACTAGACTATAGACTAGACTAGACTACTAGACTAGACTATAGACTAGACTATAGACTAGACTAGACTATAGACTAGACTAGACTAGACTAGACTAGAGAGACTATAGACTAGACTAGACTAGACTAGACTAGACTAGACTAGACTAGACTAGACTAACTAGACTAGACTAGACTAGACTAGACTAGACTAGACTATAGACTAGACTAGACTATAGACTAGACTAGACTAGACTATAGACTAGACTAGACTAGACTAGACTAGACTAGACTAGACTAGACTAGACTAGACTATAGACTAGACTAGACTATAGACTAGACTAGACTATAGACTAGACTATAGACTAGACTATAGACTAGACTATAGACTAGACTATAGACTAGACTATAGACTAGACTATAGACTAGACTATAGACTAGACTATAGACTAGACTATAGACTAGACTATAGACTAGACTATAGACTAGACTATAGACTAGACTATAGACTAGACTATAGACTAGACTATAGACTAGACTATAGACTAGACTATAGACTAGACTATAGACTAGACTATAGACTAGACTATAGACTAGACTATAGACTAGACTATAGACTAGACTATAGACTAGACTATAGACTAGACTATAGACTAGACTATAGACTAGACTATAGACTAGACTATAGACTAGACTATAGACTAGACTATAGACTAGACTATAGACTAGACTATAGACTAGACTAGACTATAGACTAGACTATAGACTAGACTATAGACTAGACTATAGACTAGACTATAGACTAGACTATAGACTAGACTATAGACTAGACTATAGACTAGACTATAGACTAGACTATAGACTAGACTATAGACTAGACTAGACTATAGACTAGATATAGACTAGACTATAGACTAGACTATATCGTATAGACTAGACTATAATAAGACTCTTAGACTAACTACTAACATACTAGACGATCCTTAGCTAGACTATAGACTGTTATACTTCCTATAGACTACACTAGACTAGACATTACTCACACGTTTTTCCTTTTCTTCTTTTTCTTCTTACGATAGACATTTGATCACAAGTCGTAAAAGAATCCCGCGCGTTTAGTGCAATTTCCACTACGAGGCTGGGTCCTGGCTGCATCGGCCTTAAAAAACCTACATCAGCTTATGTATCATACAATTAACATCTGTCCAACAGACATCACAAGCCATACCGCTGAGAATGCTGGAGACATTCACTGCGGAAACATCCATCGAGCGTTATGTCGAAAACGAACAACTAATCAAACCTATTTAGATCGTATATTTCGTTATTTAGTAGATAAAGAACTATTACAAGCGTTTGCGTGAACTATTAGAACAAAAATGCCCACCATTAGATGGTGAGACACTACATCCACCAAATCAATTTTCAGAGGCTATATTTCAACTTATGCTTAGACCTTTATTGTTGGCCAATAAAGCGGCATCCGGTTTTTCCTATGGCAATATTATTTGTCAATCATTTACTAAACATATACTAGCGCTGCCATATACCGATTGTATACGTTATTTTTTGCTACCCTGCTTTGCCGAATGTTCAGAATTTCCTTTTGAATATTTACTTAAAACTTTGCAACAGTGTACAAGAACACAATTGCCAGAAAAAATGCAAGTTGATAGCAGTCCCGTGGTGACCTTTACAGGAGCCTCCGCAGCTGAAAGTCTTAATGCGACTTCAAATTCAAGTTCACCTTCCGGCAATAAGGCTATGGAGGATAAGTCACAGGAACCAACTAAGATATTTAGCACATTTTTATTACATTCTTTGCTAATGTTGGACCGTAAACAATTAAGTAAGTTTTTGTTGGAAAAAAAATTTCAAATTAAAGAGTGTTATTATATTTTTGTTTAAACTTTAGAATCTTTACATGCCAAGTCTTTGTTGGGGGATTATATCAAAGTTATAGCTGAAGTATCGCCGAAAATTTTACAACTACCCAAATCATCGTTAAAACATACCGGCCATCATCAACGTTATCATCCTCATGCTAGTGAAGATACCTCATCCGATGATGACTCTGAAGACGAAGAGGAAGAAGATCAATATCAAAATAAACGCAATATACAATCCATGGATACCGTGGATGTAATGACTATGTCAGTACCCTTGTCAGAAACTGAAAAAGATAGTTTACTGGAGTGTATACAATTATTAAATGAGGGTGAACGTGTTCATAGTATATTAGACTATATAGAGGAGTATCTGAAAGATGAAGAAGTGCTCTATGGGCTGTGCGAAATTTGTCATAATTTAATGATTTACAATAAAATGGCCATGTTTGAATATAAGTAAGTGTGCTGAAAGAAGACTAAATAAGAAAGTATTGTATTAATTTTCTGGATTTCTTTAAAGGCTTTTATATACTTTGGCTTTTATGCCCAACTTTATACGTGCCGTTTGGTTTACCCTAATAGCACAATCAAAACAACAGGGCTTTAATGCCCCCTTGACATTGATATCTAAAGGTGTAGTGCGTAAGTATTTAGAGAATGTTTTTTGTACTTCAGTTTTAATTGTTTTTGTATTGCAGCTAAACAAGCTGGTGCTGAATCATTTGTGCCTTTATTGGCCACTTTCTGTATGCTTTTTGGACGCCTATTGCCTACTTTACACGATGTAGAGTTTTGTGATGAAAAGTTATTGATCGAAAAGCCTTTACAGCCCACTTTACATGTACGTCTTATGCCCTTTTCTTTGGCTGAAATTGTGCAATTATCGAAAACACTTAAAGAGGTTTCTTTGGGTTTGGTAGAATTGGCTTTTCCCGAAACTCGCTCAAATCTTAATCAACATTATCGTTTTGTTTTGGGTCGTTCCGATTCGGATGATAAAAAAATCAAGCAACAAAAACAAATTTGGTCAAATCTTTTAAAGGTGGTGGTATTTGTTCTGAATCAAATACATACCAGAGATTTAAGATTAGGTTTCTGTCCTGAGTTACATTGGACGGTAACACGCCTGGATTTGCCTTTAGATAGACCTGCTGATTTACCTTTAACACGAGGCAGTCGTACCCGCGGCATAAGACCCTTTCAACCTATACGTGATTTTACACGGGAAGATTTTGAAAATGGTCCTCCCATGTCCACGAAACAAATACGTTCTATTACCATATTAAGGGAAATACCATTTGTGGTGGCCTTTAGCAAACGTGTGGGTATATTACAGGGCCTGGTGGCAGCTGATAAAATGCGTGTTCAAGGTCACTTGCAGGCCTTTCTGCAGGGTCCCTCGATAACTTTGACAGTGCGTAGAACCCACTTATATGAAGATGCTTATGATAAACTAAGGCCGGAAAATGGTAGTTTTACATTTTTTAAATTTGTTTGTGAATTTTTTTTTAAATTTTTTTAAATATTTTCTATAGAACCTGACTTACGCTTAAAATTCCGTGTACAGTTTGTTTCCTCTTTGGGTTTGGATGAGGCGGGTATAGATGGCGGTGGTGTTTTTAGAGAATTTTTATCGGAATTAATTAAAACTGCTTTTGATCCCAATAGAGGTTTTTTTATGTAAGTATTAACTTGTAAATTAAGCAAAACTTTTGTAATATTTGCCTTTTGTTGCAGGGTCACTACCGACAATAAACTCTATCCCAATCCTAATGTGGGCGATTTAGTGCCCGACTTTGAAAAACACTACTATTTCATAGGTCGCATTCTAGGCAAAGCGATCTATGAAAATCTCTTAGTTGAGCTACCTTTAGCAGAATTTTTCCTTACCAAATTGGCCGGCAAATATGCTGATGTGGATATACATCAATTGGCCTCTTTGGATCCGGAACTGTATAAAAATCTTCTCTATTTAAAAGACTATGAAGGTGATGTTAGTGAATTAAATTTAGATTTTACAGTAGCCAGTAGTTCTTTCGGTCAAACGCAAGTGATTGAATTGAAACCTCAAGGTCAAACGATACCAGTGACAAATTCAAATCGTATAGAATACTTGCAACTAATGGCCGATTATAAATTGAATGTACAGATAAGACAGCACTGTATAGCATTTCGTAAGGGTCTGTCAAATGTTTTACCAGTCGAATGGCTGTATATGTTTAGCAATAAGGAATTACAGATATTGATATCGGGTGCTGAAATACCCATAGACTTGGAAGATCTCAAAAAGCATTGTAAATATGGTGGTGAATATAGTCCAGAGCATCCTTCGATAGTGGCCTTCTGGTCGGCCTTAGAGAGTTTTGATGATTTGCAAAAAAGACAATTGCTGAAATTTGTAACGAGTTGTTCCCGGCCTCCTTTATTGGGTTTTAAGGTATTTTTTTTTTCTTACATCTTTCAACACTTGACAATATTTATTTTTTTTTTTAATTTAATATTTACAGGATTTGGATCCTCCCTTTTTTATACAAAATGCTGGTGATATGGAACGTTTACCCACGGCTAGTACTTGTACAAATCTTTTGAAATTGCCTCCCTTTAAGACAGTTGAACAAATGCGCGAAAAACTGCTCTATGCCATACAATCGGGTGTGGGCTTTGAATTAAGCTAAATCTTGTTTTATAACTTATTATTTTCCCCATTCCCTGTACTACTCCTCTTTTGTTATTTTCTCATGCAATTTTTCGAAAAAAAAAACAACTTTTTGGTTTTCTTTTCTTTTATATAAAAACTTATATTCCATTTTTTTTATTACTATTAATGTAAAAATTGTGTAATGAAATGTGCTAAAAAACATTTAAACAATTCAACAACAACAACAACTTTAATATTAATTAATCTCTAAAAATTGTAATTTAAATCTAAACATATAATTAATACATATTTATATAACAGCAAAATATAATGAACAAAGTTAAGAGAAATGAAATTCATTTATAAAACAAAAAAAAAAAAAAAATCATATCAAAAACTTCCAATTATCGATTCAAGACAACCTTACTATTAATTTATTTAATTGGTAAATGTTAAATATAAAACAATATGTTTATATAAGAATAAATGTATTTAATATGTATTTCATTTCTTTATTCTCTGGCCAATCTTCTTCGATCATTACTTAATTGGTAAGTTTAATTTAATATTTGGTTTATAGTTTTATTTTAAAATTTTCTGTTTTTGTTTTTATTTGTAGAATTTCTTAAGCTCCTGTAGTATTTGCTTATAGATTAAGCGTGGTGCTTCTGTAGAGTATAACAAATCAATATGATTGAATCCTCGTATTTCATGTAATGAATAATGAGTATTTTTCAATTTATTCGCCAATCGATAAACATCCTGTGAAATAGATGAAAAAAAAAAAAACTTCAATTAATATTTCGGCCAGTAGAATGAAATAAAAAGAAAAAAGTTATAAATTAAGAAAGGACTTTTTTACGTCCTGTAAAATGGAGTGAGAAAACTTCAAATATATTTAAGCCAGTAAAATGAAATAAAAACAAAAAAGTTATATATTAAGAAAGGATTTGAATATCCTGTAAAATGCAGAGAAAACTCCAATTAATATTTGTGCCTGTAGAAAGAAATAAAAAGAAAAAAGTTATAAGTTAAGAAAGGACTTCTTAATGTCCTGTGAAATGGAGAGAAAATTTGTGTCAGTAAAATGAAATAAAAAGAAAAAAGCAATTAGTTTAGAAAAGAGCTGTAATACTAAAGATTTCTCAGAGATCTTTTTTATACAGATTACTGTATTCTCAGAACGATATAAGTCTGTTGAATCCACTATTTTCTAATATTTACTTCACCTTTTGCTTTAAATATAGTCCTTGCTTGTATTAAAGTTCAAAAATGAGCAGAATACACAAAAATAACTTTACTCTTTGTCATTTCTCACAATTGTAAAATGGAAGTATAACAATTTGCTAAAAGACTTAATTCATAAACTCATTTTACCCCCGTTATTTTTTTTAGAGTTTGACTAAAGAGATAAATCTCCCATAATGTCTGTGCAAAGTCATAAATATTTCAAAATTTGTAACATATTTCTTGAGAAATTAATAAAATTTATAAAATGAAAAAGCACACATGACGTATGATGAATTTTGAAAGACATTATTATTCATAAGACGTGTAACACTCACATTAAATGATTTAAAGGAAATACAACATAACAGTGGGTGCGATTGCAAAAATTAAGCAATAAAACCTTTTTGCTGCTTGAGTTCATTATTTTTAAGACTTTATATGTCTATCATACCACTGTGGCGTGTAAATTTATACCACATTACACCACCACATTAGCTAAAGGTGCGTATTATGAGATGAAGATAAATAAAATTTAATATACACACATTAGGTACATACCCTGCCAGCAAATTTGAGTTTAATTTTGGATACATGAACTGAATAGTCACTTTAAAGGCTCAATTTTATGTTCCTTAGTACTAAGTTAAAAAAATTACAAAAACAAAATACAGTACTTTCTAATTTTGATCATAATTTTGTTAAATTTTAGTGCGTTTTAATATACCAAAAGCAAGATTAAATGATAATAAGTAGATAGAATAAAAATTTCAAAAACTAACACTTTTTAATACACTAAGAAGATAGTTTAATGCAGAATCATTCTTGCTCTCAAAATTCAGAAGGAAAAGTGTTTTCACATTTCAGTAAATATATTTATTTCATTGTGATCAGTTGTGTGATATATTGTGAACTTTAGATTTTGTAATAAATTGAGTTAATTTAAAATTTAATATATCTAAAACATAGTTTAATATAAAATAAGCATCAGTGAGAGATTAGTGAGTGCAAAACAGTATAATAAAGAAGAAATAAAAAAAAATTATTATAAAGTCGCTTTTATAACATAAAAGAGTATAAAATCATAACACTTTCCAGCTTCTCTATTGTTATGGCAAAACTGGAAATTTACTACATTTAGGAAATTTTATGTTATAAAAAAGTGACTTGAAACTGAAACGAAATGGGCACATCAAGTAAGTATTAAACAGGCGGAACAGTTTCTTCCGAACGGGGTCACTTTTCATTCACTCAGATTATATCAAATTAGATTGTTTTAAACATTAAGCTGTAACGTTATGGTTACAATTTGGATAGAAATTGTTGGCAGGGTATATACATTGTACATATGCAAGTGTATGTGTGTTATATTTATATTATTTACAATATAAATGTGAAATGTATTTTGTACATAACCAAAGTCAACTGGTAAATAATGGATATTGTATATGATTGTACACAAAATTGCAAATCCAATACACTTAGGAAAAATATTGTTCAAGTCTAGTCTAGTCTAGTCTATAGTCTAGTCTATAGTCTAGTCTATAGTCTAGTCTATAGTCTAGTCTATAGTCTAGTCTATAGTCTAGTAGTCTAGTCTATAGTCTAGTCTATAGTCTAGTCTATAGTCTAGTCTATAGTCTAGTCTATAGTCTAGTCTATAGTCTAGTCTATAGTCTAGTCTATAGTCTAGTCTATAGTCTAGTCTATAGTCTAGTCTAGTCTAGTCTATAGTCTAGTCTATAGTCTAGTCTATAGTCTAGTCTATAGTCTAGTCTATAGTCTAGTCTATAGTCTAGTCTATAGTCTAGTCTATAGTCTAGTCTATAGTCTAGTCTATAGTCTAGTCTATAGTCTAGTCTATAGTCTAGTCTATAGTCTAGTCTATAGTCTAGTCTATAGTCTAGTCTATAGTCTAGTCTATAGTCTAGTCTATAGTCTAGTCTATAGTCTAGTCTAGTCTAGTCTATAGTCTAGTCTATAGTCTAGTCTATAGTCTAGTCTATAGTCTAGTCTATAGTCTAGTCTATAGTCTAGTCTATAGTCTAGTCTATAGTCTAGTCTATAGTCTAGTCTATAGTCTAGTCTATAGTCTAGTCTATAGTCTAGTCTATAGTCTAGTCTATAGTCTAGTCTATAGTCTAGTCTATAGTCTAGTCTATAGTCTAGTCTATAGTCTAGTCTATAGTCTAGTCTATAGTCTAGTCCAGCGGTTCCCACCGATTTTTACTTTGCGGACCCCTTGAAGAACTTATTTAATTTCGCGGACCCCCATACATATTTGATATTCTATTGTTCTAAATAATTGTCCATTCGAAAATTGACCTAGTCCATTAATCCCTAGGTCTAATAAATGTAGAGATGTCATATCTATAAAATATTCCCGTACATTGAGAATATATAATATTTCAGATAGGTTTTCAATTGCATGTTTTGAAGATAGAATGACTTCTTTGTTGATATGTTAACATGATGTTTCATTTTATGATCGTGAGATCTTTCATGTTCATTTTTCTTCAAGGTAGCGAAAATATCAATATCAAATATTGTCACATGTGCTTAAGAAGTCACGTTATAAAAATTTGTTGCGATTGCAAAGGGTGAACTGAGTAAGTGAGCTAAGTTTTCGGGAAAATAATATAAGATAGTTGGACTTCTTCTATGTTGTTGCGGAATGCGTTATCCGCTTAATATATGATTTGAACTCTTTGTTAAAGTACTGTGAATTTGGAACTTAAATTTGAATTTTAAAATACCAACGAATTATTTTACTTAAAGAGTCACCTCTGTTTTGAAAATATATAATTTTAGTCCTTTCAAACAAGACCACTTTTGCTTACAATTTGATAAACTTAAATCTATAATAAGCTTGTCTTTGAATTGAACTTCATACTCCGGAATTAATTTAATTGTAAGGCAGAGTATTATTTGTCTGAAATAAAAACCATTATTTCAGTACATATACAGGAAATAAAAATTACAAATCACGCAATACTTTACTTTATAAAAGTTATACAATAAATTTGTACGGCCTAGCTTCTTCCTGATAAACAACCGAAAAAATAAAATTCAAAAAGTCACCAAAAAATTTAGGATTATTGCACAAAAATTGGAGATATTTGTACATACATATAAAAGAATATTGTTTATTCATGTTTTTTTCGTTCGTCTTCGCGGACCCCCTAGGATTTTACTACGGACCACTTGGGGTCCGCGGACCCCCATTTGGGAACCGTTGGTCTAGTCTATAGTCTAGTCTATAGTCTAGTCTATAGTCTAGTCTATAGTCTTGTCTATAGTCTAGTCTATAGTCTAGTCTATAGTCTAGTCTATAGTCTAGTCTATAGTCTAGTCTATAGTCTAGCCTATAGTCCAATCTATAGCATAAATAGGCGTGAAAAAGTCCACATTGAAAAATCATTCATGTGGTCTTGCCTATTGTTACCTACTCGAAATGTAGGGCATTCAAAATAAATAAGAAATCATAACATGTTGAACGTTTTAAACATTTATTTGTTCACCTAAGAAACAAAGCCACGTACATAGATGGTTGTACAACAACAACAATTGATGCACACTTTACATTAAACATGACGGACTGGCAAACCAAGAGAAAGAAAAACAACTGAAACAAAAAAGCACGAACCACCAAACCTGACAGCAATCATCAGTTGATATTTATAAATGTTAAAGCTAAAGTAAGAGAAAGTCCCAGAAAACAGAAAATATAAAAATATCTAAAAAAACTTGGTCGAAAACTAGAAAACTTTCAAAAATTGTTTACAAATAGAAAGCATTTTTGAAAATTTTGTATAATTAGAAAATTTTTTTTTCAATATTTTCTGTTAATAAAAAGCTTTATGCTAAATTGTATATATGTATGTATATAGAAAACTTTTTTCTAAAAATTTCTGTAAGTAAAAAGGTTTATCGAAAATTTTATCTAATGACAAGTTTTGTTGAATATGTGTTTTCTAAAAAGATTTTCTAAGGTTTTTATAAATATAAAGCATTGATCAAAATTTGTGTAAAAATATTAAGCTTTTTTTATTTATCAAAAGCTTTTGTGAAAATTTTATATAAATAGAAAGCTTTTGCAAAAATCATTTTAATTTGTTAATATTTTCTATAAAGAGAAAATTCAATTAAAAGTTTTTTGGAAAAAGTGATTTTTTTTTAATTTATTTTAAACTAAAATGTTTATGGGGTTATCATTAGTCAGTGTATGTTTGGATGTCCCTGTATAGACATTTCTAAACATAACAAACTACTGATATGTTACACCTTCAAACACAGAATGACTAACTATCCGACAAGCATTTATACCCGTAGTACTAACTAGACCCAATGGAAAATCTTGGTAATTCTCTTTTTTTTGGAACGTGTACGAATGTTAGGAGTTTGTAAGAAATATTAGACTTCTTCAAATTTATGAAATTCAAAGGAAGCTTTTTAAATAAATGAATGAATGAACAAATTGTGAACAAAGCTTTGTAGAGATATAGTAGAATGGTAATCGAGGATATGCTATAAATGTAAAGCTTTAACGAAAATACTTCTTAAATGGAAAACTTTGAACAACATTTTCTTTAAATGAAAAGCTTTGCTGACAACTTTCCTTAAATACTAAGAAAGTTTATTCGAAATTGTTCTATAAGCTAAAAGCTTTGTGAAAAATTTTCTTAAAATATAAAGCTTTGTCGAAAATTTCGTTTCATTGTGATGCATTTTCATTTAAGCTCCTCATTATTCGGGAGAAACCTAATAGTTATATAGGTAGTTATATATCAATCTACTCTCACCTGTTTAGCCATCAACAAATCACGATTCCCATAAAATAACTGCATCGGTACACGTACATTACGTAAATTATATTCGGGTGGTGTTTTACTTTTGTAACGACGTAAATTTTCACTTTTCGATTTATAATCAAACTGTTGAAATTTTCCTGTAGACAAAATAAACCAAAAAAAAAAAAACGTTATAAATTTAAAATATTTGGTTAGAAATGGAAAGAAGAAAGAAGAATTGTAAAGAGTAGAAAAGGAAGTAATAATACTATAGGTATTACAATGTAGCATGAACGTGCAGCAAACAATAATATTATAATGTTGTTGCTGGCGATGATGATGATAATGATGATGACGATGATGCTGAGGATGACGTGGATGAGGTGAAAAAGTTTTACCGGAAGTTATCAATTGTCCAAAATGTTGAAACTGTTTGCGTGATATGCCAGCGGGTGTCGTTTCAAATAAACGTGGAAATAGATTCTGCAATGGAAGAAAAAAAGAAAAATATAAAGCAGACAAATATTTATTACCACATATTATGTATTTTGTAAAAAAGTTTAAAAAGGCAAACAAAAAAAAAAAAACTTAAACTAAAATTAAGGTTAAAGAATATAACAAAAAATTATGTTATTTCTGCTGATAAATGAATGAATTAGAAAAAATATATAAAAGCTTTTTTATTGATTAATTTATTAAAAATTTATTTTTATCCCAAAAGCTTTGGCCAAAAATTTTTAATTAAAGAAAGCTTTGCTTAATTTTTTTTTATAAAAAGAAAGTTTTGTTGAATTTTTTCCATAAATAGAAAGCTCTACTAATAAATTAGCTATTTATAGAAAGCTTTGAATGACATGAAACGAAGCTTACCCAAAAATAAAGCTTTACCCAATAATTGTCTCAATATAGAAAGTTTTGTTGAACATTTCTTAAAAATTTAAAGAAAGCTCTAATCAAAATATTCTATTTATATAAAGCTTTGTTCAAAGTTTATAAAAATAAAAAAAAGACAAGATTTTTTTTCGCTAAATTGAAAATATTCTCTTAATCTTTGTCCTAAATGAGCTATTTACACAAAATTTTATTTCTAAACTGTTTCATATAAATAAAGCTTTGTCAAAAACTTCACAAACTGAAATAAGCTCTATGCAAAAATGTCCAATAAAAAAAGTATTTTTAAATAGAAAGTTTATTACAGATTTCTTATAAATTGAAAGCTTTTTAATAAAATAAGCTCTATTTAAAATATTCTATTTATGTGAAGATTTCTTTAAAGCTTTTTTCAATATATTTTATAAAGCTCTATTTATAAAAAGCTTTCCACGAAATTTTTCTATGAATAGAAAGCATTAAAAACATTCTATAAAGCTTTGTCCAAAATGATCTATTTACACAAAGCTTTTTTCGAAAATTAATAATAGTTCGAATAAAGCTTTGTCAATAATTTCATTTACACAGTAAAGTTTTATCAAAAAATGTCTGATAAAAAAAGTATCTCTAAATATAACGTTTTATTTTAAATATCCTATAAATAGAAAGCTTTTTAAGTAGGAAAGCTCTTATAAAAATATTCTATTTATATGAAGGTTCATTAAAGTTTCTATAAAAATAGAAAATTTTGTCGGTTTTTTTCTGTAAAATTTGAGCTTTTTTCATTATATTCTACAAAGCTCTATTTAAACAAAGTTTTTTTTTTTTAATTTTCTATAAATAGCATTCACAATCATCTATAAAGTTTTCTACAAAGCATTTTTTTTTTTTCAAAATAAATAAAGCTTTGTCAAAAATTTAAACAAATTTTATGCTTTTTTTAAAAAATGGAATAAAGCTTTATGCAAAAAATTCGAATAATAAGGAAATGGTAAAGTGTCTTCAAATAGAAAGTTTTATTAAAAATTTTCATATTGGAAAAGCATGGAAAGCTTTTTAAGATATTTTCTATAATCAAAAAAAGCTTTTTAAGATATTTTATATAATTAAAAATATTAAAAATTTTCATATTGGAAAAGCATGGAATGCTTTTTAAGATATTTTCTATAATAAAAAAAAGCTTTTTAAGATATTTTATATAATTAAAAATGCTTTGTGAAACTTTGTTTTATTAAAAATTTTCATATAAATGAAAAGCTTTTTAAGATATTTTCTATAATATAAAAAAGCTTTGTTCGAAATATTACTTTTATATGAAGCTTTGTTTAAAATTTTATAAGGTTAGGTTAGGTTGATAGGAGGATGTATACTACATCAAATCCGAAGAAATACACCTAGGCCACTATCGGGCCTGTTGTGCGCTCCAATTCAAGAAAAAAAAAATTGTTCACTGAATGTATTATTTTTCCATGTTCAGAAACTGAGTTTCCTGGACGTAATTCCTAAGAATCTTCCAATCGGTGTTGGTTAAGAATGTTATTTCCGGAATAACATCACTTCCAAGATACTTGGATCTAACTTCGGCGAATGCCTGACAATGGCAAAGAAAGTGCTCCAGAGTTTCACTGTCCTCTCCACAATTTTGTATAGATGTGCTCGTAATCCTGTGTGTCCACTGAGAATACGTACCATCATACTAACCTCAGACTTGCTCATTTTGAGAAGATTTCTCGTCTTGCTCTCATCAGGGTCACCCCATAGAATCTTTGTGGTTCTACCCACCGTTTCATTATTCCAAGAGGCCTTATGGGATTCTCTCATCCATATTTTTAATTCAGCTTTTGTTGCGTCGAATGGTTTTGCGTTTGTCAGGTTAACTACATCGAGCTCCCTTCCCTTTAAAGCTATTACATTCGCCCTTTCGTTGCCGACTACTCCCGAGTGGCCTGGTACCCATATGATGTGAACCTTACCTCTGGGAGAGTATTCAGTTAAAGCTTTCTTACAATCCAATACGGTCTTAGATTTAATTCTATCACCTGATATCGCACAAATTGCCTTCTGGCTGTCGGTAAATATATTAAGCCCTGTGGGCGCCATATTTATTCTAATCCAATTTATACATTCCGTTATTGCTCGTACTTCTGCCTGGAAGCTTGTGTTATGATTAGGTAAACGGTGGTATATTTCTGTTTCTGGGTCTTCAATATAGAACCCCAGGCCCACTTTGTCCCCTAATTTAGAGCCATCCGTGTAGCAACGGATTCCTACTGGTATTTGCTCTAATGTTCCGCTTGACCAAGACATTCTATCTGGGATTAGCGTTTCAAAGTTTCCGACATATTCAGTGTCTGGTATGCGATCAGGCACGTCCGATGAATGTGTATAACCTTCCAATGTGTCCAGTATACATTGATGACGTGTCCTATAACCGTTTTTGGCCAGTTAGCCTAAAGTAAAGAGCCGTTCGGCTGTAAGCGCCGCCTCATATCTTATATATGTTTCAATGGGTGGAATATCTAGCAATCCATCCGGCCCTGCAGCTTTATAGGGAGCAAAGCTCTTGAAAAAAAAATTTTATAAAAAATAAAAAGTTTTTTCTTTAAATATTTTAAAAAAATGATCTATATATACAAAAGCTTTTTTAAAAATATTCTACACATAGAAAGCGTTATTAAAAATTTTTCTATTTAAATAAAGCTTTGTCATAAATGGCACAAAGCTTTATCCAAAGAATGTTTTATCACAAATTTTCATATAAATATAAAGTTTTTTTTTAAGATATTTTCTATAATTAAAAAGCTCTATTCAAAACATTCTACTTATATGAAGCTTTTATGAAAATATAAAGTTTTTTCCATTTTTTCTCTAAATTGAATGCTTTTTTCAAAATATTCTATAAAGCTTTGTTCGAGATGTTATTTTTATACAAAGCGTTTTTTAACAAATTTTCTTTAAATAGAAAGCTTTGTTAAACATTTTCTAATTTTATAAAGCTTTGTCCAAAATATCATAAAGAGAATAAAGTTTTATGTAAAAATTAAAAACAATAATAAAAAAAAAATCGCGAAGTGTCTCTAAAATGAAAAGGTTTGTTCAAAAATTGTTTATTAAAAAAAGCTTTTTTCGAAATTTCTTTATAAATAGAAAGCTTTCCAATTTTTTTTTTATTTTAGAAAGCTTTGTCAAAATTAAAAAAAATAAAATATTTCTTTTTAATTTTCTTCAAATAGTAACTTTTATTAAAAATGTCCTATAAATTTCCCATAAATGGAAAGCTTTTTAGGATACGAAGCTTTGTTTAAAATTTTATAAAAATAGAAAAAATTGTTGAATTTGATCTTTAAATGTTATTTCAAAATATTCCATACTTCGTCTAAGATTTTATATTTGTAGAAAGCTTCATTGTTATTTTTCTATAAATAAAAAGCTTTCTTCTATATAAAGCTTTGTTAAACATGTAAAAAAATGATAAAGCTTAAGCTATATCAAAAAAATTTTTAGAAATTTCCTGTAAAATAAAAAGCTTCTTTTAAATAAAGTTGAATGAACTTTAAAATAAAGCTTTCTGATAAAGTTTTATCAAAAAATATTAAAAAGTAAAAAAAAAATATTGCATAAAGAAAAATGGTTTGTTCAAAACATTAGGTTAGGTTGATAGGAGGATGTATACTACATCAAATCCGAAGAAATACACCTAGGCCACTATCGGGCCTGTTGTGCGCTCCAATTCAAGAAAAAAAAAAAAAAAAAAAAAAATTGTTTACTGAATGTTCAGAAACTCAGTTTCCTGGACGTAATTCCTAAGAATCTTCCAATCGGTGTTGGTTAAGAATGTTATTTCCGGAATAACATCACTTCCAAGATACTTGGATCTAACTTCGACGAATGCCTGACAATGGCAAAGAAAGTGCTCCAGAGTTTCACTGTCCTCTCCACATGCTCTACATTCGTCTGAATTCGCACGTCCAATTTTGTATAGATGTGCTCGTAATCCTGTGTGTCCACTTAGAATACGTACCATCATACTAACCTCAGACTTGCTCATTTTGAGAAGATTTCTTGTCTTGCTCTCATCAGGGTCACCCCATAGAATCTTTGTGGTTCTACCCACCGTTTCATTATTCCAAGAGGCCTTATGGGATTCTCTCATCCATATTTTTAATTCAGCTTTTGTTGCGTCGAATGGTTTTGCGTTTGTCAGGTTAACTACATCGAGCTCCCTTCCCTTTAAAGCTATTACATTCGCCCTTTCGTTGCCGATTACTCCCGAGTGGCCTGGTACCCATATGATGTGAACCTTACCTCTGGGAGAGTATTCAGTTAAAGTTTTCTTACAATCCAATACGGTCTTAGATTTAATTCTATCACCTGATATCGCACAAATTGCCTTCTGGCTGTCGGTAAATATATTAAGCCCTGTGGGCGCCATATTTATTCTAATCCAATTTACACATTCCGTTATTGCTCGTACTTCTGCCTGGAAGCTTGTGTTATGATTAGGTAAACGGTGGTATATTTCTGTTTCTGGGTCTTCAATATAGAACCCCAGACCCACTTTGTCCCCTAATTTAGAGCCATCCGTGTAGCAACGGATTCCTACTGGTATTTGCTCTAATGTTCCGCTTGACCAAGACATTCTATCTGGGATTAGCGTTTCAAAGTTTCCGACATATTCAGTGTCTGGTATGCGATCAGGCACGTCCGATGAATGTGTATAACCTTCCAATGTGTCCAGTATACATTGATGACGTGTCCTATAACCGTTTTTGGCCAGTTCGCCTAAAGTAAAGAGCCGTTCGGCTGTAAGCGCCGCCTCATATCTTATATATGTTTCAATGGGTGGAATATCTAGCAACGTTTCCAGAGCCTTGGTTGAAGTAGTACACATGGCACCACTTATACCCAAGCAGCATGTACGCTGAACTCCCTGTAGTAGTTTGATATTACACTTTTTGTCCAAAGCAGTCCACCAGATTATTGAAGCATAAGCTAGAATTGGTCTAATTACACTTTTATAAAGCCAATTTGTCATAGTAGGACTAAGACCCCATTTCATGCCTATGGTTCTCCTACATATCGCCCAGCACCGATGTGCCTTGTTGATCCTATCCTCTATGTGGTGTCTCCATTTTAATTTCCGGTCAAGTATTACACCTAAGTACTTAACTTTGTCTGTCACCGGTATCTTCTTGCCCAAGAAGCAAGGTTCAGTATATGTAGAAATTTTTGTCTTTCTTGTGAAAAGACAGATTTCCGTCTTCGCCGGGTTAACATTGAGGCCTCTCGGTTGAGCCCAGCTCAAGGCCGTATTCAGAGCCTCCTCAGCTCTTCTACACAAGTAATTTGGATCCTTTCCCTTTAAAAGTATTACGACATCGTCTGCATAGCAGACAGGTCTAAGTCCTTTCTCGGTTAGGGTCCTTAGGAGGCTATTAATCGTGGTGACCCAGAGTAAAGGTGACAAAATGCCACCCTGTGGTATACCGCGAAATACCTTTTTCCTGATAGTTATATCGTACATCTCGCAGCTTATCCATCTGTTCCTTAGCATGTAGTTGATCCAGTTACGGAGCACCCGGTCAACATAAAACTGGTCTAGGGATTGGATAAGGGTATCAGTGTGCACGTTATTGAAAGCGCCTTCGATGTCAATGCATACTGCCAGTGTATACAGTTTGCTATCGAAAGATTCACCTATGTAGTGGACAACTTCATTTAAAGCGGTTTCCACCGATCGTCCCTTTACATAAGCATGCTGCTTATATTTAAGGTCATTGTATGGTATGCTGCTTTTAACCATGCTATCGACTATCCGTTCCAAGGTTTTAAGTAGGAAGGACGTAAGACTTATCGGTCGATAGGACTTAGGTGTCGCATAGCTAGGTTTCCCTGGTTTGGGTATAAATATTACCCTTGCATCCTGCCATTTAACTGGGGTATATGCCAATTTTAAGCATGCAGTGAATATCTGTGACAGATGTACGGAAACCAGTCCCGCCTCCATCTACAAAAGTGCCGGGAAAATTCCATCCGGTCCTGCAGCTTTATAGGGAGCAAAGCTCTTGATTGCCCCTTTCACCATGTCAGTTGTAATAACTATTTCCTTGTTACCCTCCCCTTCCTCCAATATCGGTTCATCTATGTTATTCGATATACCGGGTGGGAAATGAGAATCCATTAGGAGTTTCATTGTCTCCTCCATATCCTCAAGCCTCCTGCCCGTGTCATCGATCATAGATTCCGGTTGGACATGAGTTTTGGATAGGAATTTTTTTATCTTCGATACGTCATTTACGCTATCTACCTGTTCACAGAAAAGTTTCCAGGAGTCTCGTTTGGCTTTTCGAACGATTTTCTTATATTCACCAAGTTTATTACGATACTCATCCCAGAATACTGCGGTCTTTTTACGCCGTGCCCGGTTAAATAGTTTGCGAAGAGTCTTCCCAAGGTTCCGGATCTCCCCAGTTACCCAGGGTTTTTCCTGGGCAGATCTCCGCTCTCGCAGAGGGCAGCTGTCCTCGAACGATTCAACCAGGGCACTTGTGAACGTTTCCACTTTGGCATCTATATCCTCTTTATTTCGACATTGAAAAGTGTCCTGACCTAAACGGTTCTTTAGTAAGGTCCCGAACATTGTCCAATTAGTTTTAGACTTATTCCGAAACTTTATCGGCTTTGGTGGTGGCCTTAGTATTTTGAATCTTATGTACCGATGATCAGAAAAGGAGTGCTCGTCCGAAACTCTCCAATCCTGAATTTCGTTTATAAGCTCTTCTGAACATATAGTTATATCTAATACTTCTTCTCTGATTCTATTGACGAAGGTAGCTTTATTACCTAAGTTCAATGTTATCAAGTCTTTAGTATTAAAGAAATCCATGAGGGCTTGTCCCCTGCGATTGGTGTTTGTACTACCCCAAGCTACATGATGCGAGTTGGCATCACAACCTATTACAATTTTCTTATTTTTCCTTTGTGCCTCTTCAACCAGTTTCATCAGATCCGACGTTGGTGGTAGTGTCGGAGAATCGAAAGGCAGGTAAATAGATGCAAGGAATATGTTGCCACGACCTTGCTTCAGCACCGTTGCATCCGATGTTGATAATCCTGTTGAGAGGAGAAAACATAAGTTCTTGTGACATAAGATACATGTTCTCGGGCGAGATCCTGTATCAGCGTAGAAAAGTTGGAAATTTACGTGATTTAATCCAGAAACCTTGTTGCGAATCGTCCAAGGTTCCTGGATTAAAGCTATATGTATTTTACCTGTGTTGATTTTAGCCATCAGAGCGTTGGTAGCTGTCTCGCTCCGATGGAGGTTTATTTGGATAACCTCAATCATGGTCATCCATTAAACTGTCTTCCAGCGAGTTGGTGGTCACCTCCTCGCTCTTTGGATTTGACTCCTCCGGATAGCCTGAAGTGGCTATTAATGCAGTGAGTACTGTTGATGGCACTGCGGTGTCCTTATGAGGCATAGGAATAGCAATATTTTTAATAGACACATTCCCAATTCTGGAGAGCATTGCTGTTCTGTCTTCTGGCGGGTGAGTGATTTCCTCCTCGCTTTTAGGATTTGACTCCTCAACATTGCTAGTACTTGCTAATGATGCTTTGGGTACTGTCTTAGGTGTTTTAGTGTCCTTCTCGGGGCCGGTTTTGACAGCCCTTTCAATCGGCGCCTTCCCAATTTTGGAAAGGGCAACTACACTTTCTTCTGGCGAGTTAATGGTAAATTCCTCGATTTTAGGATTTGACTCCTCAACGTTATCAGTAGTGGATACTGATGCTGTGGTCTTAGGTTTTTTAGTGTCCTTTTCGAGGCTTGTTGTAACAGCCCTTCCAATCGGCACCTTCCCAATTTTGAATATGACAGATTTAGAGGCGAAGTAAGCCCTTCCTTTATTCTTGGCAAGACTAGCCATGGATTTCTGGTCGATACCTATTACAAATAAAGTTCCCTCAGGTTCTTCTTTCCTGTAAAAGACATCCCATTTTTCCACGGCCAGCTCAGCATTTTGACCTCCAAGAATTTCCAGTATACGTTCATTAGCCAGTTTACTGCCCCATCCTTTTATGTAGACAGTGGACTTTAGGAGCACCGGAAGCTCGCTCTTCTTTGCCAGTCCCAGCCTAGCGCCGTCCCAGGGAGGAGGGATACTTTCCACCAAGTTCTTTAGGGTGCTAACACATTGGTGAGATGCCAACCTCATCAACATCACGCCCATGCTGAACTCGCAGCTCTCGCTCTCTATTGGTTGTTTGCCCTTTGAAGCGATTGCATGGTCCACTATCTTATTGTTGACCAGGTCTTCTATTTTACTCTGTTGGTCTATTGGAATTTTGCCTGTCGGATTACCGGCATCGTAAACTGCATAGCAGAGATCGTCCCGGTGCCTACTTCTGGCAACTTTGGCGTAAGATGGCGGCTCTTTTCCTTTTCCTCCGTCTAGCTTCTCCTTCCTCGTTTTTCGGGGCTTCTTTTGAGATTCCCTTACCTTCGAGGTTGATTTCGCCGACGTGTTCGTCTTCGGAATATCTGGCTTGGCGTTGTCACCCTTACTCGCAGGATTCTCACTTGAGATTCCTTTGAGTGAAGTATGGCTTGGCTTCGACTGTGTATTAGAAGACGGGGAGCTCTTTTTCTTCTTAGGTTTATTCTCAGTTGTCAACTCCTCGGGAGACCTGATCCTTTTTGCCTCAGATCTTGTGAGAGAGTCCGATTTTTCCTTTGGAGTGTCGTGGGATTGACTAACTATGATTTCCTGAAGCATCTTTTTCAACTTCCTCCTCTGTGCTCCAGAAAGTCTTTTCTTAGTAATAGGTAGTTTAGCTATGCTATCACTCACCTCTTTCACCATTTGCTCTACTTCATCCTTTTTGGGATTTGCTATAATGGTATTATTTTTATTATCATCTGAGGATTCAGAGTCGGAACCCTCACCTATATTTAAAGGCTGAGGTAGCTTAGAGCTCTCTCCGAGTACATCCTTCTCTTTCACCCCTATATTTTTGCCAGCGGCATGCTGTACACTTGACGCATTGTCCGCCACGGAGGCCAAGGTACCCACCTCCGTAGTAGTATTCTGCTCACGATTGCAGGATGACGACGACACGTGACTCGCGAGTAGATCAACACTTGCCGCCGGTACTGGGTTATTTAGGCCCTGCACCGTAACTTTTATCTTTTCATTTTTATTTTCCATATTTGTTTTTTTTTTTTTTCCAGTTTTTTGGTCCGCGGGGAATATAATATTCCCAGGTGGTGGACAATCTGCCCTCCCTAAGCTTAAGTGAAATTAAAGCTGGGAGAGGACAGATGGTCCATCACCACCCCCTATCCGCCACCCGGGGACGCGCTCGGTAGGAAAAATCTGGAAAACTCCCCCGAGCAAAACATTATATTTACATAAATTTAAACAGAAAGCTTTCTTCCATATATAAAGCTTTGTTGGATTCGAAGTCTATTTTATAGAAAAAATTTGTAAATTTTTAAAGAAAAATTATTTTGAATTGAAGCCTATTTTGTTTATTTTTCCTTTGTAGTTCATTTTATCCAGTACGTATACTTAATATTTAATACCTAATAGTAAATAAAAATACTCATACGCCATCGATTATCTTTATGCAAAATTATGTGTTTTCTCTCCATCTCCCTGCCATAATTGAAGAAAAATTTATGAATAATGCACATAAATTCAATATGAATGTAAATTGTATGCATAATAAACAATTTATTTTAATCAAATTTTAATATGCAAATCAAATGATTTTCTAT
Organism: Lucilia sericata; assembly: GCF_015586225.1. NCBI lineage: Eukaryota > Metazoa > Arthropoda > Insecta > Diptera > Calliphoridae > Lucilia > Lucilia sericata. The sequence goes on from NW_023994230.1 coordinate 76,512, forward strand.
TCGACTACATTTTTTTCTAATATAAATAGTATATAACCATTTTCTTACATTCCAATAAGTTTATATAAAGTCAGAGAATAGAACAAACTAAGGTTTTAAAATATGAATGAATAAATAAATGTTTGCTTTTATCTTTCACTGACTGCTTTATACACTGGAGAGTATTATTTAATCGATTTGCTTGGCAAGTTAAAATTTCAGCACTTTTTTGTTTGCTGCTCTCCAATGTTTAAAATGAAAATTATAAAAGAAACGAATAAAAGAAGTAAAATATTTTAAATACAAACATACGAAGCATAAAATTACACATAAATTAAGTTTCAAACAATATCAAGTGGCATCAGGAGAGAAATCTCATAAATTTTAACTTTTCTACTCTACTTGTACCGCTTGTTTTTTCTTCTGGGTTTTTTTTTTGGGTGAAAAAACGAAAACTGTAAGGACGTACTGCACACATTTTCTAAACACACTCATTCGTAGAGAATAAAAGGACTCCTTATATAGCAGAAGTTAAGAAATCTTGGGTTACTTTATTCTTTTCTTATTTGCTGCTGTTTGGTGTTGCTCCTTTGACTGTTAAATATTTTATTTTTCTATTCTGTTTGTTCATCGAAAATAAGACTTTAAGACAAAGGAGATCCTTGGAATTAGAAAAAAAACAGAGATACGGAGTTGAAAAAAAAAACTTTTGTTGCAAATGTTTTGTGCAAACAAATGCTATGTACAAATGTTCACAATGTAGTGCTTTTTAAAGGGCCTGTACATTTTTATATTTTTGCTTGTATTTTCTGCTAACATTCCGCAGTTGGACTAAGAGTCAATGCATACCTAACAGACTATAGACTAGATCATAGACTGGACTATAGACAAGACTATAGACTAGACTAAAGACTAGACAATAGACTAAACTAAAGACTAGACAATAGACTAGGCTAGACTATAGACTAGACTATAGACTAGACTATAGACTAGACTATAGACTAGACTATAGACTAGACTATAGACTAGACTATAGACTAGACTATAGACTAGACTATAGACTAGACTATAGACTAGACTATAGCTAGACTAGACTAGACTATAGACTAGACTATAGACTAGACTATAGACTAGACTATAGACTAGACTATAGACTAGACTATAGACTAGACTATAGACTAGACTATAGACTAGACTATAGACTAGACTATAGACTAGACTATAGACTAGACTATAGACTAGACTATAGACTAGACTATAGACTAGAGACTATAGACTAGACTATAGACTAGACTATAGACTAGACTATAGACTAGACTATAGACTAGACTATAGACTAACTATAGACTAGACTATAGACTAGACTATAGACTAGACTATAGACTAGACTATAGACTAGACTATAGACTAGACTATAGACTAGACTATAGACTAGCTATAGCTAGACTATAGACTAGACTATAGACTAACTAGAGATAGACTATAGACTAGACTATAGACTAGACTATAGACTATATATAGACTATATACTAGACTATAGACTAGACTATAGACTAGAATATAGACTATAGACTAGAATATAGACTATACTATAGACTAGACTATAGACTAGACTATGACTAGACTAGAGGACTAGACTATAGACTAGACTATATACTAGACTATAGACTAAGACTATAGACTAGACTATGACTAGACTATAGACTAGACTATGACTAGACTATAGACTAGACTATAGACTAGACTATAGACTAGACTATAGACTAGACTATAGACTAGACTATAGACTAGACTATAGACTAGACTATAGACTAGACTATAGACTAGACTATAGACTAGACTATAGACTAGACTATAGACTAGACTATAGACTAGACTATAGACTAGACTATAGACTAGACTATAGACTAGACTATAGACTAGACTATAGACTAGACTATAGACTAGACTATAGACTAGACTATAGACTAGACTATAGACTAGACTATAGACTAGACTATAGACTAGACTATAGACTAGACTATAGACTAGACTATAGACTAGACTATAGACTAGACTATAGACTAGACTATAGACTAGACTATAGACTAGACTATAGACTAGACTATAGACTAGACTATAGACTAGACTATAGACTAGACTATAGACTAGACTATAGACTAGACTATAGACTAGACTATAGACTAGACTATAGACTAGACTATAGACTAGACTATAGACTAGACTATAGACTAGACTATAGACTAGACTATAGACTAGACTATAGACTAGACTATAGACTAGACTATAGACTAGACTATAGACTAGACTATAAGACTATACTTAGACTAGACTATAGACTATAGACTCTAGACTAGACTATAGACTAGACTATAACTACACTATAGACTAGACTATAGACTAGACTATAGACTAGACTATAGACTAGACTATAGACTAGACTATAGACTAGACTAACTAGACTATAGACTAGACATATACTAGACTATAGACTAGACTATAGACTAGACTATAGACTAGACCATAGACTAGACCATAGACTAGACCATAGACTATACTATATACAAGACTATGGACTAGACTTTGGTCAATACTGTAGTCTAGACTTTATTCAAGTCTATAGGCTAGACTACACGCTAGATATAGAATAGACTAGACTATAGACTAGACTATAGACTAGACTATAGACTAGACTATATACTAGACTATAGACTAGACTATAGACTAGACTATAGACTAGACTATAGACTAGACTATAGACTAGACTATAGACTAGACTATAGACTAGACTATAGACTAGACTATAGACTAGACTATAGACTAGACTATAGACTAGACTATAGACTAGACCATAGACTAGACTATAGACTAGACTATAGACTAGACCACAGACTAGACTATAGACTAGACTACTATAGACTAGACTATAGACTAGACTATAGACTAGACTATAGACTAGACTATAGACTAGACTATAGACTAGACTATAGACTAGACTATAGACTAGACTATAGACTAGACTATAGACTAGACTATAGACTAGACTATAGACTAGACTATAGACTAGACTATAGACTAGACTATAGACTAGACTATAGACTAGACTATAGACTAGACTATAGACTAGACCACAGACTAGACTATAGACTAGACTATAGACTAGACTATAGACTAGACCATAGACTAGGCCATAGATTAGACCATAGACTATACTATATACAAGACTATGGACTAGACTTTGGTCAATACTGTAGTCTAGACTTTATTCAAGTCTATAGGCTAGACTATACGCTAGAATATAGAATAGACTATAGACCAGACTATACACTAGGCTATAGGCTAGGCCATAGACTAGACAATAGACCATTCTACATACTAGACGATAGACTAGACTATAGATCAGTCTATAGACTAGACGAAATACTAGACTATGGGCCAGTCTATAGACTAGACGATAGACTAGACTATAGACTAGACGATAGACTAGACTATATACTAGTCTATAGACTATACGATAGACTAGTCGATAGACTAGTCTACAGACTAGACTATTGGCCGGACTATTGTCTAGATTATAGACTAGACCATAAACTATAGACTAGTCTATATACTAGGAGCTGTCAGAATCTAGCTAGAAGAGAACCTGTATGAAGTATGTAATATAGTGTCAGCAACACTATTCATTACATACAATTGATGGCTTAAAAGCCATAATTTGATAAGTCACAAATCAAAATATTAAAAATTTACTTTAAAATATTAAAAAAATTTAAAAATTAATTATAAGAATATGTGCTAAATATGCATTTAATTAAAACCAATATCTCCTTTCTATGTTTTGAACGATTTAACACTTAAATAATTTTCCCTAACAAAATGACTTATCATATTTTTGCCTTAATCTCGGCAAAAGCACTTGTGTGCCGTTTTTTGGGGTAACAAAATAATAATAAAAGAGAAAATGTTTTTTTATACTATGGGGAACTTTTGTACTTTAGTACTTTTTGAAGAAAAGAATCTTTAAGCATTTAGGAGGAAAAAAATATTTTGAACGTATGCACAATTGCTAAGGAATATAAATAAAGAACGATAACAATAAATAGTCATCAAGTGACATGGTCAAGACCGACGAAATTAACATATTGTTTCCTTGAGTTATCAGCTAAATGGAAAGTTAAGAACTAAGTGATAATTTAAAGTACACAGGAGTTGGTTTCATTTAGTAATAATATAAGTGTGTTCTTAAAATATTAATGTTTGCCCAGTTTAAGTTTTTATAATACCATTTAAAAAATATTGTATTGAACCTCTAACGATTTTCTTGATATTTTTATTTCGAATTAAAAAATTTAGCACTCTTTTTGAAATATTCCAAAATCGCCTTACAAAAGATAAGCAGCCAACTTATTTACTTAAAATGATATCTATGCAATTCCTATATCCACTATATTTCAAACCAAGAGGCTTACATAAATACAAAAAGGTATAAAATATGCATCAGTATATTACAATTTTCGTATAAAAATTGTAACGAGTACCAGCAATTTACAAGTACTCATACATTCAAGAACATGTGCTTGTCGGTATATAAACTATAGTTATTTGTGTGTATGTCTACATACTCAGTCAAGTATTCAAAAGCACGTAGTCGGCAATGTACCCAGTAGTTTTGAATAACAAATCGTATTTTATATAAAAAATTGTCTTGGAAATGGACAATTAACTAATTTCTGACTAATAGTTTACAACTATAGTCTAATGAATAGTTTACAGTCTAGTCTATTCATTAGTTCATGGACTATTAACTATTATGAAGACCAGTCTATGTACTGGACTAATTAATCTGTGTATGCATGCATTACTAGTGTATGGACTAGACTAAAGACTAGACTATAGACTAGACTATAGACTAGACTATAGACTAGACTATAGACTAGACTATAGACTAAACTATAGACAGACTATAGACTAGACTATAGACTAGACTTATAGACTAGACTATAGACTAACTATAGACTAGACTATAGACTAGACTATAGACTAGACTATAGACTAGACTATAGACTAGACTATAGACTAGACTATAGACTATACTATAGACTAGACTATAGACTAGACTTAGACTAGACTATAGACTAGACTATAGACATAGACTATAGACTAGACTATAGACTAGACTATAGACTAGACTATAGACTAGACTATAGACTATACTATAGACGATACTATAGACTAGACTATAGACTAGACTATAGAATAGACTATAGACTAGACTATAGACTAGACTATAGACTAGACTATAAACTAGACTATAGACTAGACTATAGACTAGACTATAGACTAGACTATAGACTAGACTATAGACTAGACTATAGACTAGACTATAGACTAGACTATAGACTAGACTATAGACTAGACTATAGACTAGACTATAGACTAGACTATAGACTAGACTATAGACTAGACTATAGACTAGACTATAGACTAGACTATAGACTAGACTATAGACTAGACTATAGACTAGACTATAGACTAGACTATAGACTAGACTATAGACTAGACTATAGACTAGATATAGACTAGACTATAGACTAGACTATAGACTAGACTATAGACTAGACTATAGACTAGACTATAGACTAGACTATAGACTAGACTATAGACTAGACTATAGACTAGACTATAGACTAGACTATAGACTAGACTATAGACTAGACTATAGACTAGACTATAGACTAGACTATAGACTAGACTATAGACTAGACTATAGACTAGACTATAGACTAGACTAGACTATAGACTAGACTATAGACTAGACTATAGACTAGACTATAGACTAGACTATAGACTAGACTATAGACTAGACTATAGACTAGACTATAGACTAGACTATAGACTAGACTATAGACTAGACTATAGACTATACTATAGACTAGACTATAGACTAGACTATAGACTAGACTATAGACTAGACTAGACTAGACTATAGACTAGACTATAGACTAGACTATAGACTAGACTAAGACTAGACTATAGACTAGACTATAGACTAGACTATAGACTAGACTATAGACTAGACTATAGACTAGACTATAGACTAGACTATAGACTAGACTATAGACTAGACTATAGACTAGACTATAGACTAGACTATAGACTAGACTAGACTATAGACTAGACTATAGACTAGACTATAGACTAGACTATAGACTAGACTATAGACTAGACTATAGACTAGACTATAGACTAGACTATAGAAGACTATATACTAGACTATAGACTAGACTAGACTAGACTATAGACTAGACTATAGACTAGACTATAGACTAGACTATAGACTACACCAGTCGATGAAGTGGTATATGAACTGGTCTATTGACTATAAAGAGTTTTATTTTATGATTATTTGAATATCCTTCTTTAAAACTGGGTGGTATTTTCACTTACATATTTACACATACTTATATACATAAGTATGTATATGTACATATAGAGATAAAAGAACCAATATTTTTCTGATTGTCGTGGGTTAGTAAGCACTTACTCACCATTTGTTTTAGTTTATTTAACGTTTCTATGGGATTTTTTTCCGATTCATATTACATAGTGTTATTGGTGCAAGTACTACAAGCCCAAAATACATACGAAAATATCCTTTTGTAAACGTAATCCTCTGCTTGTTAGAGAGGCGAGTGTGTTTATGTTTAAAGTGTTATAAAATCGCAAAGGTGCTATAAAAATAAATTGTATTATTATATGTAATTGAGACAATGGTTCGGTAAAGTTTGAATAAAATGAATAGAAGATGAGTTTTTATACACTCATGAAAAATACTTTATGGTAAAAATTTAAAAATTTTTGATTATAAAGGAAGTAATAGAACCGCAATAATTTAATACAAATCCGTTACTATTTACAAATTGTATTAATGTAATCCTTTGTTTAAAGTAGAAAACTTATAGATTTTATTTGAAATAAATTTTGTGGGTGTTACTAACTACTATATCGGTACATCTGGTACGATAAACATTTATGTAGTTATGTCTGCATATTAAACGAAATAGGGAAATTTATGATATTTAAAACTTTTGTAAAGTCATACATAAGTAGATGTCTATGAGTCTTAATAGGCAACTGCAAGGGAAAAAATTCTTAAATTTGTATTAATAAAATAACTCTGAATTTCCTAATCAAACTACAAGTTGTTTAAAACATTTTAAAAATTAAAAATATCCCCTTTTAGAAATTATCTATACTTTATTAAATCTTATTCCTTTCATCTTCATTCTTAATTAATTATTGATGTTTTCTGCTAAAATTTCCTTATGATTTATTTCAATTTAAAGACCCTAAAGTTTATTTTGTGTAATAAAATAAGAAAATATGTATATTTTAGAAATCCAAAACAAATTGTCCCATATGTACGTCACTGTCATATTAAAACGCCTTCGTTTGCCGTGTCCTTATATGTTTTGCCAATTTTCAAATCAAATATATACAACGAGAAAAAACAATAATAAAATAATAAAACAGAAAAAGGTCACATATGTTTTTGTTGGCATATCATTTGAATATTTAACATTATATCCGTTTCCCGTATTCACAAATCGCACACACACATACACATTCAGCTACTATAAGTGAGTCAGAGTATTTGTATGTGTACAATAATGGGACGCAGAGGAGCCCGGGAGAGCGGGGAAGAACGAACGAACGAACGAACGAAACGAACGAAACGTAACGAACGAACGAACGAACGAACTAACGAACGAACGAACGAAAAGAAACGAACGAACGAACGAACGAACGAACGAACGAAACGAACGAACGAACGAAAGAACGAACGAACGAACGAACGAACGAACGAAACGAACGAACGAACGAACGAACGAACGAACGAACTAACGAACGAACGAACGAACGAACGAACGAACGAACGAACGAACGAACGAACGAACGAACGAACGAACGAACGAACGAACGAACGAACGACGAACGAACGAAGAACGAACGAACGAAACGAAAACGAACGAACGAAAACGAACGAAAACGAACGAACGAACGAACGAACGAACGAAACGAACGAACGAACGAACGAAGAACAACGAACGAACGAAGAACGAACGACGAACGAACGAACGAACGAACGAACGAAAACGAACGAACGAACGAACGAACAAAAACGAACGAACGAACGAACAACGAACGAAAACGAACGAACGAACGAACGAACGAACGAACGAACGAAAGAACGAACGAACGAACGAACGAACTAAAACGAACGAACAAGAACGAACGAACAACGAACGAACGAACAACGAAACGAACGAACGAACGAACGAACGAAACAACGAACAACGAACGAACGAACGAACGAACGAACGAACGAACGAACGAAACGAACAACGAACGAACGAACGAACGAACGAAGAACGAACGAACGAACGAAACGAACGAAAACGAACGAACGAACAACTAACGAAGAACGAACAACAAAACGAACGAACGAACGAACGAAATAACGAACTAACGAACGAAACGAACGAACGAACAACGAACGAACGAACGAACGAACAACAACGAACGAACAATAACGAACGAACGAACGAACGAACGAACGAACGAACGAACGAAAACGAACAACGAAAACGAAAGAAACGAACAAAAAAACGAACGAACGAAAAACGAACGAACGAACAGAACGAACGAACGAACGAACGAAACGAACGACGAACGAACGAACGAAAACGAACAAACGAACAACGAACTAACGAACGAACGAACGAACGAACGAACGAACGAACGAACGAACGAACGAACGAACGAACGAACGAACGAACGAAACGAACGAAACAACGAACGAACGAACGAACGAACGAAACGAACGAACGAACGAACGAACGAACGAACGAACGAACGAACGAAGAACGAACGAACGAACGAAGACGAAAACGAACGAACGAACGAACGAAACGAACTAACGAACGAACGAACGAACGAACGAACGACGAAAAACGAAGAACGAACGAACGAAAGAACTAACGAACGAAGAAACGAACGAACTAACGAACGAACGAAGAACGAACGAACGAACTAACGAACGAACGAAACGAAACGAACGAAAACTAACGAACGAACGAACGAACTAACGAACGAACTAACGAAGAACTAACTAACTAACGAACTAACGAACGAACGAACGAACTAACAACTAACTAACAACTAAAACTAACGAACGAACGAACGAAACAAACTACTAACGAACACGAACTAACTAACTAACTAAACTAACTAACGAACTAACTAACTAAACTAACGAACTAACTAACTAACTAACTAACTAACTAATAACTAACTACCTAACTAACTAACTAACTAACTAACTAACTAACTAACTAACTAACTAACTCAAAAGTGACAATTGACTACCCTCCACATTACTACGGATGTGTATAGCAACCAATTGCCTTCTGTCTGTTCTCTGTCGACAACGTTCTTGGACTTTTGGATAACTTGGCCCTTAGAAACAACCAGAATACATGTAAGTTAAAGTAACTGTAATTTTGATAGTGCAGTACATATACATACATATACTTCCATCCCTACATGTCTGATTTCCAAAACTCTACTAACTACAACAACAACATTTTGTGTAAATACCCTGTTTATCTTTATGGCCATTCTTATGATTCTTATTGTTCTGAAGCCAATTGTGTGTTTTTGTGTTAGTATATGTAAAAAACTCCTTTTTTGGAACCATTTCAGTCCTTCTGCTTGTTGCGAAATGTGTTTGTTGTTTGTGATTGTTTAAGCGTTTAAAATTGCTTAAAAATGCGTGGGATTCTTTATTATTATTTCGATATACAGTTTTGGCTTCTTCTTCCTATTTCATTTTTATAAGTTATAAATTTTTATTATTATTGTTTGTTTATTTATATTATTAAGTTAGAAATGTTAGAAATACTGTTATTTATTTTCTTTAGACTATTTTCGTTTAGTTGTTGTACAAATTTGTTTGGCGCTGACTGAGTGCTGCTGTTGTTGTTGTCGGTGGTAAGTGAGTTGAGCATAAAAAATATATTGTATATTAACTCCTTTGTTAAGTTATCTACACAATTTCCAAGGTTTTTATAAAAAATATAAATATGGACCAATCTATAGACAAGACTATAGACAAGTCTATAGTTAAGACTAAAGACAGGTCCATGGTGAAAACTATTGACTGGTGTATTGTCAAGACTATAGAATGATGTATAGTTAAAGAGCATAGACTGGAGTATAGTTAAGAGCATAGACTGTTGAATAGTCAACATTATAGACAGGTTTATAGTCAGGACTATTGACAGGTCTATTGTTAAGACTATTGACAGGTCTATAGTCAAGACTATTGACAGGTCTATAGTCAAGACTATTGACAGGTCTATAGTCAAGACTATTGACAGGTCTATAGTCAAGACTATTGACAGGTCTATAGTCAAGACTATAGACTGTTTTATAGTCAAGACTATAGACTGTTCTATAGTCAAGACTATAGACTGTTCTATAGTCAAGACTACAGACTGTTCTATAGTCAAGACTATAGACTGTTCTATAATCATGACTATGGACTGTTCTATAGTCAAGACTATAGACTGTTCCATAGTCAAGACTATAGACTGTTCTATAGTCAAGACTATAGACTGTTCTATAGTCAAGACTATAGACTGTTCTATAGTCAAGACTATAGACTGTTCTATAGTCAAGACTATAGACTGTTCTATAGTCAAGACTATAGACTGTTCTATAGTCAAGACTATAGACTGTTCTATAGTCAAGACTATAGACTGTTCTATAGTCAAGACTATAGACTATTCTATAGTCAAGACTATAGAATGTTCTATAGTCAAGACTGTAGACTGTTCTATAGTCAAGACTATAGACTGTTCTATAGTCAAGCCTATAGACTGTTCTATAGTCAAGACTGTAGACTGTTCTATAGTCAAGACTGTAGACTGTTCTATAGTCAAGACTATAGACTGTTCTATAATCAAGACTATAGACTGTTCTATAGTCAAGACTATAGACTGTTCTATAGTCAAGACTATAGACTGTTCTATAGTCAGGACTATAGACTTTTCTATAGTCAATACTATAGACTGTTTTATAGTCAAGACTATATACTGTTCTATAGTCAATACTATAGACGGTTCTATAGTCAAGACTGTTCTATAGTCAAGACTATGGACGGTTCTATAGTCAATACTATAGACGGTTCTATAGTCAAGACTGTTCTATAGTCAAGACTATGGACTGTTCTATAGTCAAGACCATGGACTGTTCTATAGTCAAGACCATGGACTGTTCTATAGTCAAGACTATGGACTGTTCTATAGTCAAGACTATAGACTGTTCTATAGTCGAGACTAAAGGCTGTTCAAGACTATAGACTGTTCCATTGTCAAGACTATAGACTGTTTTATAGTCAAGACCATAGACTGTTCTATGGTCAAGACTATAGACTGTTCTATGGTCAAGACTATAGACTGTTCTATAGTCTTGACTACAGACTGTTCTATAGTCAATACTGTAGACTGTTCAAGACTGTAGACTATTTCATTGTCAAGACTATAGACTGTTCCATTGTCAAGACTATAGACTGTTCTATAGTAAAGACTATAAACTCTTCTATAGTCAAGACTATAGACAGTTCTATAGTCAAGACTAAAGACTGTTCTATAGTCAAGACTATAGACTGTTCTATAGTCAAGACTAAAGACTGTTCTATAGTCAAGACTAAAGACTGTTCTATAGTCAAGACTATGGGATGTTCTATAGTCAAGACTATATACTGTTCTATAATCAAGACTATAGACTGTTCTATAGTATACAGTCTTGACTATAGAACAGTCTTAAGACTGTAGACTGTGCTATAGTCAACACTATAGACTGTTCTATAGTCAAGACTATGGACTGTTCTATAGTCAAGTATAAATAATAAGTATAAAGTCTTTTAAGGTCAAGACCACTTTATAGTATTGTCTACAGACTTGTTTATATTATTGTTTATAGACCAATCTTTACGCTTGGCTGTAGTTCTATGGATAGTCTTGACTATAGACCAGTTTATGGTCTTTATAAGAAAATTTACCGTAAATGGTGTTTTGGTTATTTTGACATTAGGATAGCTCATCAAAAAAGTATCATGTTGTCCTATGTCAGATTTTCTTCACCACTTGTTGAAGTTCGGATTTTCAGGAAGATTTTTTAAGATTATTTCATTAATTTATAACTTTTAGAAACACTTTCGTGGTATATTTTCATTCAGGAGTGAGCCTTAGTTACACACTTACATATTTATGTATGTATGTGAATGAGTAATATAAATAAAGAATTTTTGTTGTTCGTTGCGTTTGAGTAATTTCTTATTACATTTTATGACTGCAGTTTTACAATTTATCATTTTCCATAAAGAAATTATTGAAAAAAGGCTGTTGTGTCATTCGATGGGAGAAAACAATAAAAAATTTTGCCAAAAATATATAAATATAAAAAGTATAAAAGGAGTGAATTTATTAAATATAAAATATTTTTAAGAGATTTGATTTCGTAGGTCTAATAATATCAAATAAACTGCTATAAAATAAAAAATATTTAAAAACTTGTAAAAATATCTACAATATAGATGGAGGGTTAGATAGGAAAGAGACTATGAATGAGGTCTTAGAAGAATGACGAAATTATTCTTAAAAAAATTTGGTAAAATTTAAAATTTTTAATAAATATTTTTGTGTTTTAAAGTATAAATTAGAAGATTAATTTAAATAAAATATTTAAATTTTTCAACAAAAGTTTTGAATTATTCATTGTTGTTGCTGTTGTTATTATTTGAATTTATGCATATAAAAAGTTTTTTTTCATACTTTTTCTCTAATAAACAACTTGTTGTTTGTCTCCAGTATATTTCTAGCATAAGCAACACAACATAATTTTTATAGCAATAATTTCATGTACTTGTATAATTTTGTTTCGTTTTTTTGAGTTTATTTATTTAAAAAATCCAAAACTTTATTACATGTTTTATTATACTAAAGTAGATATATAAGTAACCGGTATTGTGCGGGATTTCCAGATTTTTCACTGGAATAAGAGGCAAAAATAAATCTTTCCGATTTCCATTTTTACGGTTTAAACAGAAATATTATATCGTACGTTATCGTACTTTCAAAGTTTGCATATAAAAAGTACCAAAAAAGTACCGAAAATGTACTTTTAATATAATTTGTACTTTTTATGGGTTCTGTAATGCATTTGAACCTCTAAATAGTTCACCTAATAAAAACACAGAAATCCCTTTTTTTCCCTGTAGAATCTATTTGTAACTCCATCTGCTAATTCCAAGTTCCGAGTTCAAATTATGAAGATGAGCCCATGAGTGGCACTGAATGTTAAATGAGGGGAATTTTCGTCATCCAAAAATTTAATATTTGGTCCATTTTCCCCTTTCAGTCCCTTAGGCATGATAGACGTACTAACAAACAAATATACGAATAGATTTATTAAAATAATATATAATGGATAGGACCCACATAACATCACATACATGCCAATATACATATACACATACATAAACCTGCAACAGCCAGTATCCATACACTCACAACAAACTCCTACATACATACATAACAACATAATAATTTGCATTTGAAAACTTTTTATCATTGTTATAATAAATACACATACTACGAAAATAAAATAAAAAAATACTAAATTAAACACAAGAATCCTTAAAAAGGAAAAACAACAACAATCTGCTTGTATGTAGTGAGAGGGAGAGAAAAAAATTAAACTTTTTTTGTAAAAGAAAACTTTTTAACAACAATTAAAAAGCAGTTGTGCTTCATATATGGGCCACAAAATCCAAGGAATAAACGGATGAACCAAATGTCCTCAGTACTTTTACTTCTCAGATGTTTACATACAGACACAAAATCACACATATATACATATATATATATACATATGTATATACAGTATACAAAACTTATCTAGCAAACAAATGATTGTTGATTCAGCATTTTTATAAAGAGTTAATGTAATTCTATAAACCATTCTATAGTAGGGACCATGAATTATTCTGAGCTAAGTATAAACTAGTCTATAGTCTGGACTGTAAATTAGACTATAGTTTAGTGTATAAACTTGCTGTAATCTGGACTGTAAACTAAATATTCTGGATTATAATCTAGTCTATAGTCTGGACTATGAACTAGTCTATAGTCTGAACTATAAACTAGTCTATAGTCTGGACTATAAAGTAGTCTAAAGTCTGCAATATAAACCAGTCTATATTCTGGATTATAAACTAGTTTATAGTCTGGAATATAAACTAGTCTATAGCCTGGACTATAAAGTAGTTTATATTCTGGACTATAAAGTAGTCTATATTCTGGACTATAAAGTAGTCTATATTCTGGACTATAAAGTAGTCTATAGTCTGGACTATAAACTAATCCATAGTCTGGACTATAAACTAGTCTATAGTCTGGACTATAAACTAGTCTATAGTCTGGACTATAAACTAGTCTATAGTCTAGACTGTAATCTAGTTTATAGTCTGGACTATAAACTAGTCTATAGTCTGGACTATAAAGTAGTCTATAGTCTGGACTATAAACTAGCCTATAGTCTGGACTATAAACTAGTCTATATTCTGGATTATAAACTAGTCTATAGTCTGGACTATAATCTAGTCTATAGTCTGTTCTATAAACTAGTCCATAGTCTGAACTATAAGCTAGTCTATATTCTGGATTATAAACTAGTCTATAGCCTGGACTATAAACTAGTCCATAGTCTATAGTCTGGACTGTTATCTAGTCTATAGTTTGGACTACCATCTAGTTTATAGTCTGGACTATGAACTAGTTCATAGTGTGAACTATAAGCTAGTCTATATTCTGGATTACAAACTAGTCTATAGTCTAGACTATATACTAGTAGTCTGGACTGTAAACTAGACTATAGTTTGCTTTATAAACTAGTCTATAGTCTGGACTATATACTAGTAGTCTTTACTGTAAACTGGACTATAGTTTGCTTTATAAACAAGTCTATAGTCTGGTCTATAATCTATTCTATAGTCTGCACTATAAACTATCCTATAGTAAGTATTTCTCCAATTAAAACTCCCTTGAAATAGTTTTCAATAATATTAATTTCTATCAAACCAACTATAAATACGTTTGTTCGCTGGGTATTTTTTTAAAATATTTAAATGCTTAGATATCTATGTATGTATCTTGGCTTTGTTTTCTGTTTGTAAAAGTATTTTATGACAATATGCCCTCGGGCAGGTCAATATATAGATAGAAATGAAAATGCACAAGATACAATTGTACTTTTTCCCCCCTCAACATTTGCAAAACAATAACAATGCAATGTACTTATGTTTGGGGTACAATGATTTTTTATATAGGTTGCACTATATATACATACATATATATAGATCATGACACAGAAATAGGAATTATATAAAAGTTTTGAAAGGGAACTTTACTTCGAGCAATAGACGAATTTGTTAAGCATCTACTGTTTAAACCGTTTGAAGTGGTGTATGGATTCAATTATAATTGTTATGGTCTGGACTCTATTTTATATAGATTTGCTATAGTCTGAACTATTAATTAATCTATAGTCTGGGTTATAAATTTATCAAGAGTCTGTTCTATAAAGTAGTCTATAATATGTACTGTAAACTAGTCTATAGTGTGGACTGTAAACAAGTCTATTGTCTAGAATTTAGACTAGTCTATAGTTTGGACTTTATAGTAATCTACCGTAAATTTGGCTTATAAACTAAAGTCTGGACTATAAACTAGTCTGGACTAGTTTATAGTCTGCACTATATACTGGACTATAAACTCGTCTATAACCTAAACTATAAACTAGTCAATAGTGTGGACTATAAACCAGTCTATGGTGTGGACTATAAGCTGGTCTATAGTCTGGTCTAAATACTAGTCTATAGTCTGGACTAAACTTGTCTATAGTGTGGGCTATAAACCAAACTATAGTCTGGAATATATACCTATCTATAGTCCGGACTATAAACTAGTCTATAGTCTGGACTATAAACTCGTCTATAATCTAAACTATAAACTAGTCAATAGTGTGGACTATAAACCAGTCTATAGTCTGGACTATATGCTGGTCTATAGTCTGGTCTAAATACTAGTTTATAATCTGGATTAACTTGTCTATAGTGTGGGCTATAAGCTAGACTATATTCTGGAATATATACTTATCTATAGTCTAGACTATAGACTATAAACTAGTCTATAGTCTGGACTATAAACCAGTCTATAGTCTGTACTATAAACCAGTCTCTAGTCTGGACTATAAACTTGTCTATAGTCCATACTATTGATATAAGTCTGGACTATAAACTAGTCTATAGTCTGGATTATAAAAAATTCTACAGTCTGGACTATAAAGTAGTCTATAGGCTGGATTACTATCTAGTCTATAGTCTGGACAATAAACAAAACTACAGTCCGAGCTATAAACTAACATATAGTCTGGACTGTAAACTTGTATATAGCCCGAGCCATAAACTCTTCGATAGTCTGGACTATAAACTCGTTTAAATTCTGAACTATAAACTAAGTTATTTTCTGAACTATAAAGTCTACATTCTACATTTTGTTTCATAAACTAGTCTGTCTTCTCGATTATTATTAAGGCAATTGTCAGTTTTTTAAAATTAGTCGATTATGGTTTGAACTACGCATGGACTATGAATTATTTGATACTCTCTAAGTAGGGTGCACAAAAAAATAGCAACAAAATATCAAAACATTCAAATTAACTGTAGCGTAAAATAAGAGAATACAATAAAAGAAATTGTTACAAAACTGCAATATAGATTTCTAGTTACCAATTGTATCCATAATATAGAACACTATTTGGAAAAAAGGGTTCTAAACATAATAACAAAAACATGATAAAAATAACAATTGTCTTGCAAAAATAAGGACATCATGGACTAAAAAGGAAAAAAATATGATGAAAAATAGAAACGAGAAAAATGAAAGCAGACATATTTTTGCATTTCCGGTATAAATGTTGTTGTTTATGTCCATGGGACACAATAATAAAAATAACAACAAGCTCAAATATAAAAAATAAAAATGCTATAAAATAACCTGAGGTTTCTTAACATTTTTCCCCTTTATTCTACATGATGTCCATGTTCATGTTGTTAAAGTAATGATGGATGGTTGGAACATTTTAGACGATTATATTGTAAACAATTTTGTTAAAAGGATTCACTAAACAACGGCAACTACAACAACAATATGAAGAGAGCAATAGAAATTGTTTAACTTTATCACAGATAAATGAATAAATAAACAAGCAGCGACTGTCAGAATTGAAACGAGAAAATACTGAACTCTAGTGTTTAACTTGAGTCTGACGGGATTAAAAAATAATCAAAGAAAATGAGGGGTTTTTCAGAAAAATATTTAGAAAATGTAGGAAATAAATAGAACAAATAGGCAACAAGTTAAAACGGCGCTTAAATTATAACACAAAACAAATTATGCAGTAATTCAGAAGTGTATCTAATTAGAGCACTTGTATTCTTTGAAGATTTTGACTAGTCTAGTTTAGACTAGTCTATAAACAGAACTATATACAAATTATTCTACAGTCTGAAATATAAAATAGTATATAGTCCGAACTATAACTTAATCTACAGTTTACACTATATACCAGTCCATAGTCGGGACTATTAACTACTGTATGCTTTGGATCGTAAACTACTCTAATATATGTAGTATAAACTAGTCTATAATCTGCATTATAAACTTGTCCATAGCCTGGACTATAGGCTAGACTATAGACTAGACTATAGACTAGACTAGACTATAGACTAGACTATAGACTAGACTATAGACTAGACTAGACTATAGACTAGACTATAGACTAGACTATAGACTAGACTAGACTATAGACTAGACTAGACTAGACTATAGACTAGACTAGACTATAGACTAGACTATAGAATAGACTATAGACTAGACTATAGACTAGACTATAGACTAGACTATAGACTAGACTATAGACTAGACTATAGACTAGACTATAGACTAGACTATAGACTAGACTATAGACTAGACTATAGACTAGACTATAGACTAGACTTTTTTTTTTTTTTTTTTTTTATAGGACGTAGTGATAGTACACTATCAACTAGTGGCCCCACGAATACCTCCCCGTCTCACCCCGGTACCACTTTCGCATTTCATCGGGGCAGACGATTTTATATATCGCTATCCTACTCCCCCATCCTCATATGAGATTAGGGGTTCGGCGTTGCGATCAGATCTGCATTTCATTATATGTGTGATAAAATCTTGACACTTCATCCACTTTTCTTCGGATTTCAACATTTCCGAAACAATGTTTACCGGAGTTAATATAGTTCCAATATATTCATATAAAGATCTCCTCATTTGGTTCCATTTTTCACATTGAAATAGAGTATGTTCTGCGGTATCTTCTTGGGATCCACAGTCTTCACAATATATATTCTCTTTTATCTTGAATCTTGTTAAATATGAGTTAAAATTTCCATGTCCCGTTAGTATTTGTGTTAGATAGTAGTGCATTCTACCGTGTTTTCGTTTTATCCAGCTTTCAATGTCTGGTATCAGTTTATGGGTCCATCTACCCCTTTCATCTGCTTCCCATTGTTCCTGCCACTTTGTTAGCAGATTGTTTCTTGCTTCCTCTTTTACATTTTTAATATATTGCGTATTGATGTCTAGACTTGTTGCTACATTCAATCTTTGCCATATTTCTTCTCGCTCCAATATAAGGAGGTCAATGGGTGGAATTCCGGAGAGAACTAAAGCTGCACTTGTGGACACAGTTCTGTACGCTGATATTACCCTTAGGGCACTAACTCTCTGTGGTTTTAACAGTTGTGTGATTACACACTTTCTTTTCAAAGCTGATGCAATTATAGGTGCTGCATACAGCATTTGTGAGTGAACTACACTGTTTATGAGCTTCCTAGTGGAGTCTTTAGGTCCGTTTATATTTGGCATAATTTTTGTTAACACATTTGCAGTTTTTAGGGCTTTGTCTCGAATGTTCTGTACATGTATATTAACTATAGACTAGACTATAGACTAGACTATAGACTAGACTATAGACTAGACTATAGACTAGACTATAGACTAGACTATAGACTAGACTATAGACTAGACTATAGACTAGACTATAGACTAGACTATAGACTAGACTATAGACTAGACTATAGACTAGACTATAGACTAGACTAGACTAGACTATAGACTATAGACTAGACTATAGACTAGACTATAGACTAGACTATAGACTAGACTATAGACTAGACTATAGACTAGACTAGACTAGACTATAGACTAGACTATAGACTAGACTATAGACTAGACTATAGACTAGACTATAGACTAGACTATAGACTAGACTATAGACTAGACTATAGACTAGACTATAGACTAGACTATAGACTAGACTATAGACTAGACTATAGACTAGACTATAGACTAGACTATAGACTAGACTATAGACTAGACTATAGACTAGACTATAGACTAGACTATAGACTAGACTATAGACTAGACTATAGACTAGACTATAGACTAGACTATAGACTAGACTATAGACTAGACTATAGACTAGACTATAGACTAGACTACTAGACTAGACTATAGACTAGACTATAGACTAGACTATAGACTAGACTATAGACTAGACTATAGACTAGACTATAGACTAGACTATAGACTAGACTATAGACTAGACTATAGACTAGACTATAGACTAGACTATAGACTAGACTATAGACTAGACTATAGACTAGACTATAGGACTAGACTATAGACTAGACTATAGACTAGACTATAGACTAGACTATAGACTAGACTATAGACTAGACTATAGACTAGACTATAGACTAGACTATAGACTAGACTATAGACTAGACTATAGACTAGACTATAGACTAGACTATAGACTAGACTATAGACTAGACTATAGACTAGACTAGACTAGACTATAGACTAGACTATAGACTAGACTATAGACTAGACTATAGACTAGGACTATAGACTAGACTATAGACTAGACTATAGACTAGACTATAGACTGGACTATAGACTAGACTATAGACTAGACTATAGACTAGACTATAGACTAGACTAGATAGACTATGACTACTATAGACTAGACTATAGACTAGACTATAGACTAGACTATAGACTAGACTATAGACTAGACTATAGACTAGACTATAGACTAGACTATAGACTAGACTATATACTAGACTATCGACTAGACTATAGACTAGACTATAGACTAGACTATAGACTAGACTATAGACTAGACTATAGACTAGACTAGACTATAGACTAGACTATAGACTAGACTATAGACTAGACTATAAACTAGACTATAGACTAGACTATAGACTAGACTATAGACTAGACTATAGACTAGACTATAGACTAGACTATAGACTAGACTATAGACCAGACTATAGACTAGACTATAGACTAGACTATAGACTAGACTATAGACTAGACTATAGACTAGACTATAGACTAGACTATAGACTAGACTATAGACTAGACTATAGACTATAGACTAGACTATAGACTAGACTATAGACTAGGCTATAGACTAGACTATAGACTAGACTATATACTAGACTATATACTAGACTATAGAGTGGACTATAGACTAGAATATAGACTAGACTATAGACTAGACTATAGACTAGACTATAGACTAGACTATAGAATAGACTATAGACTAGACTATAGACTATAGACTAGACTTTAGACTAGACTATAGAATAGACTATAGACTAGACTATAGACTAGACTATAGACTAGACTATAGACTAGACTATAGAGTGGACTATAGACTAGACTATAGACTAGACTTTAGACTAGACTATAGAATAGACTATAGACTTGACTATAGACTAGACTATATACTAGACTATAGAGTGGACTATAGACTAGAATATAGACTAGACTATTGACTAGACTATAGACTAGACTATAGACTAGACTATAGACTAGACTATAGACTAGACTATAGACTAGACTATAGACTAGACTATAGACTAGACTATAGACTAGACTATAGACTAGACTATAGACTAGACTATAGACTAGACTATAGAATAGACTATAGACTAGACTATAGACTAGACTTTAGACAAGACTATAGACTGTATAGGGTTACAAAATTATGTTATAGAAATTACAAACATAATGATAAACCTATAGCTACCCTTCTCATGAAAGTGAAGGGCATAAGAATACCCCTTTCACCCTTCAAATAACAAGTAAAACTCTGTCATTTATAATGACAGAGTAATTAAGCTATCAAAAGCTTAATAATAAACATTTTATAATTATTTATTTTAATTGAGAATTTCAATCCAAAGTCAAACATACACTTGAGGTCAATGTCAAATGCCTTGGCTTTATGCAACCAACTTATGTTTCCGCATAAATAAAATGCAACATTTAGAGGGAAAAAATCACATTTTTTTACCTACTCATTGTTGATGCATAAAAAAGCTTAAACATGCATTTAAATATTAATAGTAGAAAAAAACTTAATACAAAACTCGTTTTTTGATGCTTTGCAACCCTGAAGCTTTTTGAGTATGTAAAAAAAAAGTTTGAAACCACAAAAATTTAATGAAAAACTTTTTACAGTATTTTTGCACATTTAAAACCATATTTCAAATGCCTGCAGTTAAATAACTTTATTTATTCGTAGTGAGGAAGAAATAAAATTTAAAAAAAATTACAAACATCTAGAAATAGAAATGAATGCTAAATCATGGTTTTAAATAATTTTTTTATATATAGATATTTTGTACTCACACGATCCATTTGAAAGTCACTAAAACCCACCGATAGAAACGTAAGTAACAGGCAGAGATTTTGAGTGGGTACTCCGTTACCGCACAACAGATGTCCGCCCAATTGATTTAGAGCTGTAGATGGAAAAAGTTCATGTAATCCCAAGTGATTTAAGAGGGCCTAAAAATATATAAAAAACACACACACACACATAAATATACACAGGATATTAAAATAACAGAAACTGGAGAAAAGCAACTATAACTTTAAAATAAAATAAAAAAGCACAGGATAATAGAGGAAGAAATAAAGGAGAGAGAGAAGGCAGGGAGTTTAAAAATATAAAAAGTGTATTAACTCAGTTTGGGGTAACGGTGAAATAAAAACAAAAGGTGTTTTTCGTTGCTGAATTGAAATAATAATTGTAACCAGAAAATGGAGCTTAATGGGTGAATACGGAACAGAAAAAAAAAAAACAAATATTGTAAATACTCGTCGTTGGCAAGCAGGGAAAAAGGAAATTTGCATTTAAATTTGAAAATATAAAAAAAAACCGCCAACTTTATTTAGTGGTTACGGTTTAAAATACTCAAATAAACTCATGCATACACATTCACTCACATATGTATGCAAATATACTTACACATACATATTTACATGCAAATATAGTCATAGTTAAATGTGGTAGAAAAATGTGAATTGATAATAATGTGAGACGTTAGGAAAAATATAGGAATTTTCATGGTTATGTTCTTAATTCAAAAGGCTCAATATAATCATTACGCCCTACAGAAATACATATAATGGGTTTTTATACCCAACCTTCGGCATATACTTATCTGAGCCCTTTAAAACTAAAATTTGAAGAAATCAGTTTAATTTACATCAATCACTTTAAAATATTATAATCTATATAAATTCACAGAACATGTATTACTGAATTTTGAAATGATCAATAAACTAGTATAAAGAGTCAACAAAACTAAATAATTATCTGGCCTACAAGCCAGTTTGCACTCGTAACAATGGTTGGAACAACTCGCTTCCGTCTAATTGCTGATCTTATTGGATACCTTACGGGAGTCTGCACTGGGCATTACCCGCTACTTACAAAGTTAGAGTTACATTCACATATTTAATCTTCTTACACCGCAAATTTCCCACTGGGATGACAGTGATTTAAACTATAGTTACAACTACTTCTTCTGCTATATTTAGCACATTTGTATGTTAAAGATTTATGTGTGTATATTTTAAAATTGTTTCACCGTATTTAAATACACGGAGTGTAATGTTTAAATCCTTATTATTAAACCATTAAAAGCGGAGGTAGATTTGAAAGGAAGTAAGAGGACTAAAATGTATAGAAAACGGGATGATAACTAACGAACGAACGAACGAACGAACGAACGAACTAACTAACTAACTAACTAACTAACTAACTACTAACTAACTAACTAACTAACTAACTAACTAACTAACTAACTAACTAACTAACTAACTAACTAACTAACTAACTAACTAACTAACTAACTAACTAACTACTAACTAACTAACTAACTAACTAACTAACTAACTAACTAACTAACTAACTAACTAACTAACTAACTAACTAACTAACTAACTAACTAACTACTAACTAACTAACTAACTAACTAACTAACTACTAACTACTAACTAACTAACTAACTAACTAACTACTAACTAACTACTAACTAACTAACTAACTAACTAACTAACTAACTAACTAACTAACTAACTAACTAACTAACTAACTAACTAACTAACTAACTAACTAACTAACTAACGAACTAACTAACTAACTACTAACTAACTAACTAACTAACTAACTAACTAACTAACTAACTAACTAACTAACTAACTAACTAACTAACTAACTAACTAACTAACTAACTAACTAACTAACTAACTAACTAACTAACTAACTAACTAACTAACTAACTAACTAACTACTAACTAACTAACTAACTAACTAACTAACTAACTAACTAACTAACTAACTAACTAACTACTAACTACTAACTAACTAACTAACTAACTAACTAACTAACTAACTAACTAACTAACTAACTAACTAACTACTAACTAACTAACTAACTAACTAACTAACTAACTAACTAACTAACTAACTACTAACTAACTAACTAACTACTACTAACTAACTAACTAACTAACTACTAACTAACTAACTAACTAACTAACTAACTAACTAACTAACTAACTAACTACTAACTAACTAACTAACTAACTAACTAACTAACTAACTAACTAACTAACTAACTAACTAACTAACTAACTAACTAACTAACTAACTAACTAACTAACTACTAACTAACTAACTAACTAACTAACTACTAACTAACTAACTAACTAACTAACTAACTAACTACTAACTAACTAACTAACTAACTAACTAACTAACTAACTAACTAACTAACTAACTAACTAACTAACTAACTAACTAACTAACTAACTAACTAACTAACTAACTAACTAACTAACTAACTAACTAACTAACTAACTAACTAACTAACTAACTAACTAACTAACTAACTAACTAACTACTAACTAAACTAACTAACTACTAACTAACTAACTACTAACTACTAACTAACTAACTACTAACTAACTAACTAACTAACTAACTAACTAACTAACTAACTAACTACTAACTAACTAACTAACTACTAACTAACTAACTAACTAACTAACTACTAACTAACTAACTAACTACTAACTAACTAACTAACTAACTAACTACTAACTAACTAACTAACTAACTACTAACTAACTAACTAACTAACTAACTACTAACTAAACTAACTAACTAACTAACTAACTAACTAACTAACTACTAACTAACTAACTAACTAACTAACTAACTAACTAACTACTAACTAACTAACTAACTAACTAACTAACTAACTAACTAACTAACTAACTAACTAACTAACTAACTAACTAACTAACTACTAACTAACTAACTAACTAACTAACTAACTAACTAACTAACTAACTAACTAACTACTAACTAACTAACTAACTACTAACTAACTAACTACTAACTAACTAACTAACTAACTAACTAACTAACTAACTAACTAACTAACTAACTAACTAACTAACTAACTAACTAACTAACTAACTAACTAACTAACTAACTAACTAACTAACTAACTAACTAACTAACTAACTAACTAACTAACTAACTAACTAACTAACTAACTACTAACTAACTAACTAACTACTAACTAACTAACTAACTAACTAACTAACTAACTAACTAACTAACTAACTAACTAACTAACTAACTAACTAACTAACTACTAACTAACTACTAACTAACTAACTACTAACTAACTAACTAACTAACTAACTAACTAACTAACTAACTACTAACTACTAACTAACTAACTAACTAACTAACTAACTAACTAACTACTAACTACTAACTAACTAACTACTAACTAACTAACTACTAACTAACTAACTAACTAACTAACTAACTAACTAACTAACTAACTAACTAACTAACTAACTACTAACTACTAACTAACTAACTAACTAAGTAACTAACTTTCATCGCTTTAGTTAAAAAGTACCTTTTTTATACCCTTCACCTTCGTGAGAAGGATTCTTATATCAACCGTCTTGTCTATACCCGAGCAAAATTACGTACATCAATACCCAACATACCCGGGTATGTCATACAATTTATATGGCTATTTCATCTTTTTATACATTTCTAGTGTATAATTCAGATAATTAATAAAACTAATTTAATAAAACGTCTGTATATATAAATTAAATAGTTTTGGATCATAAACCATTAAATTTTAGCAACTTTTTTAAAGTTTTCTTATTGCTTTCCTAATGTCATATGCAAAAAACCTAAAGAAAAACGCCTTCATAGCGTTTAATGTACATTATGCAGAATTTGACTTTGTAAAATTTTGACTTCAAGAAGCTATTACTCTGTGAGCGGGAAAGATAATTGAACAAATCATTTTATATATTATTTATTAAGGTATATAAAATCGATTAGCATTACAGAAATTGTTTTTGCTATCGTAAGTAGGGAACTTTTTTGCAAAAAAAGATTGCTAAGTCATGGTCAAAAATTTTAATTTTAAAATTTAAACTTAAATATTTTTGTTTATATGAGAATAAAATTATTATAATCAGCATAATTTTACTTTACTAAGTCATATACAACAAAAAAATGTATTTCATCAAAATCGACCCATATTTGTTAATGTTACAGCTTCCACAAATATATCACAAATATATATTTATGAATAAAGACTCTGTATTTGAAACTAAATTTGTTGTTTAATTCAATTTTTTCATAAGATACAAGAATATATATAATTCTAATAATAAAACATTAGATTTATAATGGAACTTAATTTTTGTCCGACAACTGACATATAATTTGTTGGGTATTGATACACGAGGTAAAAATAGAAAATCGGTTATAAATCGGTTTAATATAGATATATCTAATTTTTGGAAAATGTATAGAAAACATCACTCTGAAAGCATAGTCCAAATTTCAAGCCGATACGATATATAGATCTCGAGATATATCACTTCAAAAATGAAAAACATACCCGGGTATGTGGGTATTGACATAACGGTTAAGCCATGTCCGTCTCATTGCGGAGATATGTGCCTCTGAAAATTTTATAAAAAAGACGATTTTTTACATTTTTGATAAAAAAAGCAACAACAACATTGCTTATTGAAAAAACATATGTTTGGATGTGTGTAGGTTCTTTTTGTTTTGTTTCGTTTTGCTAAAGTAATGGTAGAGTTGGGAAAAATTAATTATATATTAATTATAAAATTAATATATTTTTTTTAAACACACTATGGTGAAGGGTATATAAAATTCTTCGTAGGCGAATATACATATACTTCTTACTTGTTACAGTAAAGATTTAACTTGAGCTTTAACTTTTAAATATTGTCTATATTTTTGCAAGTGAGCTTGAGTTAAATAAAATTGTTGATGGTTTATTGTGGGAATTTTGTATGGCAATTGTGAGTATTAAACCTATAATAAACTTTAGTTGTAATCGTTGATCCCACTATAGTGGGGAGGGTATTATGCGTTTGTGCTGATCTTTGTAAATATTGGTCCTACAGCTACCTTAAAGTATACCAATCGGATCAGAAGCACTTTCTGATTTGATTAAGCCATGTCCGTCCGTCTGTGTATCCATGTAAACCTTGTACACACGATAGAAATCGAAATTTTGAAGATAATTTAAGGAAATTGGTACATAAACTAGTTCATTGCAAAAACTGTTGCACAATGGGTTAATCCATAGTTAAATATAAAGGACTCCTATATAAATACATATACAAAGTCTTCTACTAAGGATTACATTTATAAAATGTATGCATATTATTAATGTTTTTTTTACTCTCTTACTCTTCTGAAGGTATAAAAGAACTTTTTTTAATGGTGGTAATAGCGAGAAGGTACCGGAGAACAGGAAACGTGTAAAACAACAGGGCAATATTATATGAACAACATAAAAAGGATTCATTAGTATTAATATTAAGCTGGTTATTTAAACAAACAAAAGTAGTTACTTGACTTAATAAGAACCGAGAGTATGTGTTCATTTTGATACTCTGAAGACAATGACTTTGAGATTGGGGATTAACCTTTCGAGTTAATAACTGTCACGTTGCTTAAAAGAAAGCTATAAAAGTAAGTTCATAGAAAAGATGACATTTTTATATCAGTTTATATTAGAAAAAAAGTTGGTTTCAGAATGAAACATTCCCCAATTACTGCAATACTTCCGCGACTTTGTTTCCCTGTTAAATTGTTAACTTTTAAACCACCGATTTATGTCAATGACACTTAAATATTTAATTGAATGCAATTTGTTTTAAACCTATAAAGTCTTTTAAGCAAGGTCATAGTAATCAAAATTTTGCATTATATTATATGTACGTACCTCACCATTTAACATATTAAGAATTCCCCCTAATGTTTGTTGCTTCCAAACAAATTTTTTTTATTACATGTCTCAATTGAATTAAATTATTTTTTTCTTACCTTCTTCTAAAAATATAAATTAATTTTTATTTTTGCACAGTCGAAAACATGTCATTAAACATTTTATGAGTTTTTGGCGAGCGCGCGTGTTAAGTGTCAAACATGTTGTACAAACATAGACAGACAGACAGACAGCAGGGGCATGTGTAATAACAAGATCATTAAATGACACATTTATGGAATTTGATAACGAATCTGTGAGTCCATTAAATAAGTAAATATGAGTATAAGTACAATAGTACGTGTTCGTTCTGTTGGATTGTTTTTAGTGTATTTCCTTAAGTTGTAAATCTTTAATTTGGTCGGTAAAACTTTGTTAGAGCAAAATAAGTAACATTTACAAAGTGTCAAATAAAATTTTATTCTAATTATAGTTAATGAAATAGTTATTGTACTCATAAAGTAAACTGTGAACAAATTTGAAGTATAAGTAGCCCAGATAAAGCTTTATTTGTTGGAAGTTATACCGTTCACATATTAAATGTAGATATTCTAAAGTCCAAAAATAGCTTTAATCGTAGGTATATTCATTCAACCTCAATCAATTGTTATTTTACAGTTAAAGTTTAACTTTTATTTAACTTCAATAATAGATCCTTATACAGTTTAAGTTTATTTTCCATTACAAGTTTATACATACTATATCGGACATGGAAAATTTAGTACTTTTTGATATCGGAAAACACATCGGCATCCCCACGGCATTTTCGGTACTTACTCCTAACTTAGTCTAGATTATAGACTACTATGTGTAGTGCACATAGTAGTCTATAATCTAGACTATAGTCTAGCTTATAGTCTACTCTATAGTTTAGTCTATGGTTTAGTCTATGGTTTAGTCTCTCGTCTAGTCAATAGCCTAGTCTATAGCCTAGTCTATAGTCTAGTCTATAGTCTAGTCTATAGTCTAGTCTATAGTCTAGTCTATAGTCTAGTCTATAGTCTAGTCTATAGTCTAGTCTATAGTCTAGTCTATAGTCTTGTCCATAGTCTAGTCCATAGTCTTGTCCATAGTCTAGTCTATAGTCTAGTCTATAGTCTAGTCTATAGTCTAATCTATAGTCTAGTCTATAGTCTAGTCTATAGTCTAGTCTATAGTCTAGTCTATAGTCTAGTCTATAGTCTAGTCTATAGTCTAGTCTATAGTCTAGTCTATAGTCTAGTCTATAGTCTAGTCTATAGTCTAGTCTATAGTCTAGTCTATAGTCTAGTCTATAGTCTAGTCTATAGTCTAGTCTATAGTCTAGTCTATAGTCTAGTCTATAGTCTAGTCTATAGTCTAGTCTATAGTCTAGTCTATAGTCTAGTCTATAGTCTAGTCTATAGTCTAGTCTATAGTCTAGTCTATAGTCTAGTCTATAGTCTAGTCTATAGTCTAGTCTATAGTCTAGTCTATAGTCTAGTCTATAGTCTAGTCTATAGTCTAGTCTATAGTCTAGTCTATAGTCTAGTCTATAGTCTAGTCTATAGTCTAGTCTATAGTCTAGTCTATAGTCTAGTCTATAGTCTAGTCTATAGTCTAGTCTATAGTCTAGTCTATAGTCTAGTCTATAGTCTAGTCTATAGTCTAGTCTATAGTCTAGTCTATAGTCTAGTCTATAGTCTAGTCTATAGTCTAGTCTATAGTCTAGTCTATAGTCTAGTCTATAGTCTAGTCTATAGTCTAGTCTATAGTCTAGTCTATAGTCTAGTCTATAGTCTAGTCTATAGTCTAGTCTATAGTCTAGTCTATAGTCTAGTCTATAGCCTAGTCTATAGTCTAGTCTATAGTCTAGTCTATAGCCTAGTCTATAGTCTAGTCTATAGTCTAGTCTATAGCCTAGTCTATAGTCTAGTCTATAGTCTAGTCTACAGTCTAGTCTATAGTCTAGTCTATAGCCTAGTCTATAGTCTAGTCTATAGTCTAGTCTATAGCCTAGTCTATAGTCTAGTCTATAGTCTAGTCTATAGTCTAGTCTATAGTCTAGTCTATAGTCTAGTCTATAGTCTAGTCTATGGTCTAGTCTATAGTCTAGTCTATAGTCTAGTCTATAGTCTAGTCTATAGTCTAGTCTATAGTCTAGTCTATAGTCTAGTCTATAGTCTAGTCTATAGTCTAGTCTATAGTCTAGTCTATAGTCTAGTCTATAGTCTAGTCTATAGTCTAGTCTATAGTCTAGTCTATAGTCTAGTCTATAGTCTAGTCCAGTGATGCCAGGAGATTTTTTCAGAAATCCCTACGCTTATGAGAAAAAATCCCTTTTTTCCCTACACCCACTTTTTATTTCCCTACATTTTTCCCTACACTACTTTTTTCCATTTTTTTCAAAGTTTATCTTAAAAAAATACAAAAATAACATCAAAAACTAAAATATTAGCTCCGTTTTATAATATACATATATGTATGTATTTTTTTTTAATTTTTAGGAATGAAATTTCTAGAATTTAAATTTTAATTTTTTTTCTTTCAATTTTACATCATACAAATCTTCCAACCCTGACTCTTCAGTTAAGATTAAAAAAAAAACAATTGAAAGATTTATGGCAGTATATCGAATCGTGATAGAAATTTATTTTATGTGCCTGCAACAAAAAAATTTTCATAAAATAATTATTTTAAATAAGGTTTACTTTTGCGTTTACTTTTTGCGGTTTACTTTTATAAATTTTCAGAACATTAAATTCATTTTTTCAATCCTGAGTTACTGCATTAAGCCCCCGACTACTCTATCTATAAGGAGTCAGAATATATCGCCCTACAGGATTGGCATAATCCAAAAAGTCGTTTCAAGAGTCTATAGTCTAGTCTATAGTCTAGTCTATAGTCTAGTCTATAGTCTAGTCTATAGTCTAGTCTATAGTCTAGTCCTATAGTCTAGTCTATAGTCTAGTCTATAGTCTAGTCTATAGTCTAGTCTATAGTCTAGTCTATAGTCTAGTCTATAGTCTAGTCTATAGTCTAGTCTATAGTCTAGTCTATAGTCTAGTCTATAGTCTAGTCTATAGTCTAGTCTATAGTCTAGTCTATAGTCTAGTCTATAGTCTAGTCTATAGTCTAGTCTATAGTCTAGTCTATAGTCTAGTCTATAGTCTAGTCTATAGTCTAGTCTATAGTCTAGTCTATAGTCTAGTCTATAGTCTAGTCTATAGTCTAGTCTATAGTCTAGTCTATAGTCTAGTCTATAGTCTAGTCTATAGTCTAGTCTATAGTCTAGTCTATAGTCTAGTCTATAGTCTAGTCTATAGTCTAGTCTATAGTCTAGTCTATAGTCTAGTCTATAGTCTAGTCTATAGTCTAGTCTATAGTCTAGTCTATAGTCTAGTCTATAGTCTAGTCTATAGTCTAGTCTATAGTCTAGTCTATAGTCTAGTCTATAGTCTAGTCTATAGTCTAGTCTATAGTCTAGTCTATAGTCCTAGTCTAGTCTATAGTCTAGTCTATAGTCTAGTCTATAGTCTAGTCTATAGTCTAGTCTATAGTCTAGTCTATAGTCTAGTCTATAGTCTAGTCTATAGTCTAGTCTATAGTCTAGTCTATAGTCTAGTCTATAGTCTAGTCTATAGTCTAGTCTATAGTCTAGTCTATAGTCTAGTCTATAGTCTAGTCTATAGTCTAGTCTATAGTCTAGTCTATAGTCTAGTCTATAGTCTAGTCTATAGTCTAGTCTATAGTCTAGTCTATAGTCTAGTCTATAGTCTAGTCTATAGTCTAGTCTATAGTCTAGTCTATAGTCTAGTCTATAGTCTAGTCTATAGTCTAGTCTATAGTCTAGTCTATAGTCTAGTCTATAGTCTAGTCTATAGTCTAGTCTATAGTCTAGTCTATAGTCTAGTCTATAGTCTAGTCTATAGTCTAGTCTATAGTCTAGTCTATAGTCTAGTCTATAGTCTAGTCTATAGTCTAGTCTATAGTCTAGTCTATAGTCTAGTCTATAGTCTAGTCTATAGTCTAGTCTATAGTCTAGTCTATAGTCTAGTCTATAGTCTAGTCTATAGTCTAGTCTATAGTCTAGTCTATAGTCTAGTCTATAGTCTAGTCTATAGTCTAGTCTATAGTCTAGTCTATAGTCTAGTCTATAGTCTAGTCTATAGTCTAGTCTATAGTCTAGTCTATAGTCTAGTCTATAGTCTAGTCTATAGTCTAGTCTATAGTCTAGTCTATAGTCTAGTCTATAGTCTAGTCTATAGTCTAGTCTATAGTCTAGTCTATAGTCTAGTCTATAGTCTAGTCTATAGTCTAGTCTATAGTCTAGTCTATAGTCTAGTCTATAGTCTAGTCTATAGTCTAGTCTATAGTCTAGTCTATAGTCTAGTCTATAGTCTAGTCTATAGTCTAGTCTATAGTCTAGTCTATAGTCTAGTCTATAGTCTAGTCTATAGTCTAGTCTATAGTCTAGTCTATAGTCTAGTCTATAGTCTAGTCTATAGTCTAGTCTATAGTCTAGTCTATAGTCTAGTCTATAGTCTAGTCTATAGTCTAGTCTATAGTCTAGTCTATAGTCTAGTCTATAGTCTAGTCTATAGTCTAGTCTATAGTCTAGTCTATAGTCTAGTCTATAGTCTAGTCTATAGTCTAGTCTATAGTCTAGTCTATAGTCTAGTCTATAGTCTAGTCTATAGTCTAGTCTATAGTCTAGTCTATAGTCTAGTCTATAGTCTAGTCTATAGTCTAGTCTATAGTCTAGTCTATAGTCTAGTCTATAGTCTAGTCTATAGTCTAGTCTATAGTCTAGTCTATAGTCTAGTCTATAGTCTAGTCTATAGTCTAGTCTATAGTCTAGTCTATAGTCTAGTCTATAGTCTAGTCTATAGTCTAGTCTATAGTCTAGTCTATAGTCTAGTCTATAGTCTAGTCTATAGTCTAGTCTATAGTCTAGTCTATAGTCTAGTCTATAGTCTAGTCTATAGTCTAGTCTATAGTCTAGTCATAGTCTAGTCTATAGTCTAGTCTATAGTCTAGTCTATAGTCTAGTCTATAGTCTAGTCTATAGTCTAGTCTATAGTCTAGTCTATAGTCTAGTCTATAGTCTAGTCTATAGTCTAGTCTATAGTCGTCTATAGTCTAGTCTATAGTCTAGTCTATAGTCTAGTCTATAGTCTAGTCTATAGTCTAGTCTATAGTCGTTATAGTCTAGTCTATAGTCTAGTCTATAGTCTAGTCTATAGTCTAGTCTATAGTCTAGTCTATAGTCTAGTCTAGTCTAGTCTAGTCTATAGTCTAGTCTAGTCTATAGTCTAGTCTATAGTCTAGTCTATAGTCTAGTCTTAGTCTAGTCTAGTCTATAGTCTAGTCTAGTCTATAGTCTAGTCTATAGTCTAGTCTAGTCATATCTAGTCTTGTCTATAGTCCCCCCTAGTTTATAGTCTAGTCTATAGTCTAGTCTAGTCTATAGTCTAGTCTATAGTCTAGTCTATAGTCTAGTCTAGTCTATATCTAGTCTAGTCTAGTCTAGTCTAGTCTAGTCTAGTCTAGTCTAGTCTAGTCTAGTCTAGTCTAGTCTAGTCTAGTCTAGTCTAGTCTAGTCTAGTCTAGTCTAGTCTATAGTCTAGTCTAGTCTATAGTCTAGTCTAGTCTAGTCTAGTCTAGTCTATAGTCTAGTCTAGTCTATAGTCTAGTATATAGTCTAGTCTATAGTCTAGTCTATAGTCTAGTCTATAGTCTAGTCTATAGTCTAGTCTATAGTCTAGTCTATAGTCTAGTCTATAGTCTAGTCTATAGTCTAGTCTATAGTCTAGTCTATAGTCTAGTCTATAGTCTAAGTCTATAGTCTAGTCTATAGTCTAGTCTATAGTCTAGTTTATAGTCTAGTCTATAGTCTAGTCTATAGTCTAGTCTATAGTCTAGTCTATAGTCTAGTCTATAGTCTAGTCTATAGTCTTGTCTATAGTCTAGTCTATAGTCTAGTCTATAGTCTAGTCTAGAGTCTAGTCTAGAGTCTAGTCTATATTCTAGACTATAGTCTATAGTCTAGTATATGGTCTTGTCGATTGTCTAGTTGATAGTCTAGTCGATAGTCTAGTCGATAGTCTAGTCGATAATCTAGTTGATAGTCTAGTTGATAGTATATTTGATAGTCTAGTCGATAGTTTAGTATATAGTTAGCTTTATCGATATGATCGCTGATCTATATAGAGAAACTTAAGCTTTAATTTCTGATCTTTGTTAAATAGAGCTAACATCACTTATTTTTAAAGAGGAAAAACTTTAGCTTTATGAGTTAGTCTATATATATAGTTAGTTAGTCCAGTCTATAGCCTACTCTTTGCTGATCTTTGTTAAATCGAGCTATCATCACTTATTTTTAAAGAGGAAAAACTTTAGCTTTATGCGTTAGTCTATATTGGGTGAAACTTAGGCATTAATCGCTGATCGTTATAGAGAATAAAATAAGCTTTATAGATGTGATCGTTGATCTATATAATAATTAAAACATTAGCTTTATTTTTTGATTTAAAATTTCTTCTGTGCTTTTTATATGTCAAAATAAATCAATATCAATTCATCCTTTAACTTACCTCAATTTTATCACTCTCATAGGCCATCACTCTCAGTGGGGGACTTTGAGATCTTTTAAAAACGCCACCGGAGCCAATAAATGGGCACTGGCTATTTTATCATTATATTCTGACCTTTCCGAAAGCATTACCAGTAGGGTAGTGGAACCCTGAGAATGAGCCACATAATGCAAAGAAGATTGTTGTGTAAAATTCAAAACATAATCCACAATGGCGGGTAAATCATGTACACCAATTTCATGCCAAGTAAAATTCCAAAATTCCGGTTGAGAGGAATCGAAGGTTATATGTTTTTTGGAATAAGTGGTGCCACGAGCATTCGGCAGCCAAACATCATAGCCCTGTTCATGAAGTAAAGCACTAAGGGCACGATTTTTACCGGGTAATATAAAATCGGCGCCGGAACCTAATAGACCATGCATGAGTATTATAGGGCGTTTTAGGGGCGCTAAAATTTTAGAGCTATTGGTGGGAGGAGGTATACGATGTACTGTTAAGATATAATTATCATTGGTTTGAATTTTATGGGCTTCACAAGTGAAGGAATTTGTTTCCATCAATTGGCGCACTAGATCTTTTTGAGCCCAGACACAGGAATTGATTAGTATTAAGGTTAAAGTTAGGGTTAAATACAGACTCGGAAATTTAAAAGAATCCATAGAAATATTCTTCATATCACTTTTTTTTATTAGTTTTATTTAAATTTGAATTATTATAATTTTCAAGGCTTCCTTCCGTTTCGTTTGATTAACACTTCTTGTTTGGTTTATTTATTATTTTATTTTTTAAACTTAAACTTTAACACAATTTAATCAATTCAATTGGTTTATTATACTACACACATGTGCTTAGTTTAAAACTTGTCTTTACTACTGTGATTAATAATAAACAAATTTTAGTTTTAAACTAGACAAAATTTCCGACTTCTTTAGGCTTCTAAGTATTTTTTTTTTTAATTTTTTAACTGACTGTCTATTGGTTGTTGGTGGTGTTAAACTCTTGACGACTTCCAGTCTGTTTGTTTGTAATTTAAGAGGCCCTTTTTTCACTTTGACCATCAAAATATTTAACCGGCATTTTTTTCTTCTTGTCGTTTTGCGTCTATTGTTTATTTTTAATTGAAAATAAAAACAATTTTTTTATTTAAACGTTGTTTTCAAATATTTATTTAAATTTGCATCTTTTTTTCTATGTAGTATTGTTGTTGTTGTATGTAGTATGTATATTTTTTTGTATTTAATATTTTTTTTTGTCAATTTGTTTTATGTTTATTTTTTGATGGTTATTGTCCAGTGTTGTACATAGTGTTGTTAATAAATATAGTTATAAACCGTTTAAGTTGTTGTTGGTAACATGACGTTTTAAAGTTAATTATTTATAATGTGATACTTAACAAAATTATTTTAATACCAAGTAGTTTAAGTTATGATCATATTTTGCAAATATTTTACAAAATAAACGTGATCACTTAATTAGAAGTGTATTTATGCGGTCAGCTTTCAGCTGAGAGATAGAACAGCTCCATGCTGGGAAATAGAAATCGAATGTGTAATCACATCTTCTTATAGCAATGACAACCCAGGCCCATAAAATTTAAGAAAAGTAGACACACAGAGACTAAATTATTATTTTTTTCTAAAGCATTCAGACACACTGATTCTGAATATGGACTCAGAATTTATCCATCACATTGGACTCGGCAGATTGGAGTTTTAGATGTCGTAACAGGTATATAGGTCAAGTGAAGTCAGATCTGTAGTATTATTTAGACTTATTTAGAACTAAGTTCTTTCGATTTTGGTAACAATTCTAGATCATATGACACAATTATGAGCTCAAGATTCCTATTCGGGGGTACAATTGTGAAACAATGCAGCGATTTCAACCAAAGTCTTCGTCGCTGTGTCAAAGAAGTGCACAAGGTTTACATGGACAGAAGAACGGACAGCTATAGTTTAATCAATTCAAGGTAGGGACCAATATTTACAAACATCAGCACAAACGCATAATACCCTCACCACTAAAGTGGTTTAGGCTATAAATATCAACGAACAAAAGTTTATCCTATAAAGTTAATGTTTAAATGCCAAGAAACGACCCTTAATTCCAAAAAGATCGATAATATTTAAAAGTTAAAGCTCAAGTAAAAGCTTTACTATAAAAAGTACCTTTAAACGAATGCTTCATAAATATCACTCTCATAGTAGTTAGTTAGTTAGTTAGTTAGTTAGTAGTTAGTTAGTTAGTTAGTTAGTTAGTTAGTTAGTTAGTTAGTTAGTTAGTAGTTAGTTAGTTAGTTAGTTAGTTAGTTAGTTAGTTAGTTAGTTAGTTAGTTAGTTAGTTAGTTAGTTAGTTAGTTAGTTAGTTAGTAGTTAGTTAGTTAGTTAGTTAGTTAGTTAGTTAGTTAGTAGTATAGTTAGTAGTTAGTTAGTTAGTTAGTTAGTTAGTTAGTTAGTTAGTGTAGTTAGTTAGTAGTTAGTTAGTTAGTTAGTTAGTTAGTTAGTTAGTTAGTTAGTTAGTTAGTAGTTAGTTAGTTAGTTAGTTAGTAGTTAGTTAGTTGTTAGTTAGTTAGTTAGTTAGTTAGTTAGTTAGTTGTTGTTAGTTAGTTAGTTAGTTAGTTAGTTAGTAGTTAGTTGTTAGTTAGTTAGTTAGTTAGTTAGTTAGTTAGTTAGTTAGTTAGTTAGTTAGTTAGTTAGTTAGTTAGTTAGTTTAGTTAGTTAGTTAGTTAGTTAGTAGTTAGTAGTTAGTTAGTTAGTTAGTTAGTTAGTTAGTTAGTTAGTTAGTAGGTTAGTTAGTTAGTTAGTTAGTTAGTTAGTTAGTTAGTTAGTTAGTTAGTAGTTAGTTAGTTAGTTAGTTATAGTTAGTTAGTTAGTTAGTTAGTTCGTTAGTTAGTAGTTAGTTAGTTAGTTAGTTAGTTAGTTAGTAGTTAGTTAGTTAGTTAGTTAGTTAGTTAGTTAGTAGTAGTTAGTTAGTTAGTTAGTTAGTAGTTAGTTAGTTAGTTAGTTAGTTAGTTAGTTAGTTAGTTAGTTAGTTAGTTAGTTAGTTAGTTAGTTAGTTAGTTAGTTAGTTAGTTAGTTAGTTAGTTAGTTAGTTAGTTAGTTAGTTAGTTAGTTAGTTAGTTAGTTAGTTAGTTAGTTAGTTAGTTAGTTAGTTAGTTAGTTAGTTAGTTAGTTAGTTAGTTAGTTAGTTAGTTAGTTAGTTAGTTAGTTAGTTAGTAGTTAGTTAGTTAGTTAGTTAGTTAGTTAGTTAGTTAGTTAGTTAGTGTTAGTTAGTTAGTTAGTTAGTTAGTTAGTTAGTTAGTTAGTTAGTTAGTTAGTTAGTTAGTTAGTTAGTTAGTTAGTTAGTTAGTAGTTAGTTAGTTAGTTAGTAGTTAGTTAGTTAGTTAGTTAGTTAGTTAGTTAGTTAGTTAGTTAGTTAGTTAGTAGTTAGTTAGTTAGTTAGTTAGTAGTTAGTTAGTAGTAGTTAGTTAGTTAGTTAGTTAGTTAGTTAGTTAGTTAGTAGTTAGTTAGTTAGTTAGTTAGTTAGTTAGTTAGTTAGTTAGTTAGTTAGTTAGTTAGTTAGTTAGTTAGTTAGTTAGTTAGTTAGTTAGTTAGTTAGTTAGTTAGTTAGTTAGTTAGTAGTTAGTTAGTTAGTTAGTTAGTTAGTTAGTTAGTAGTTAGTTAGTTAGTTAGTTAGTTAGTTAGTTAGTTAGTTAGTTAGTTAGTTAGTAGTTAGTTAGTTAGTTAGTTAGTTAGTTAGTTAGTTAGTTAGTTAGTTAGTTAGTTAGTTAGTTAGTTAGTTAGTTAGTTAGTTAGTTAGTTAGTTAGTTAGTTAGTTAGTTAGTTAGTTAGTTAGTTAGTTAGTTAGTAGTTAGTTAGTTAGTTAGTTAGTTAGTTAGTTAGTAGTTAGTTAGTTAGTTAGTTAGTTAGTTAGTTAGTAGTTAGTTAGTTAGTTAGTTAGTTAGTTAGTTAGTTAGTTAGTTAGTTAGTTAGTTAGTTAGTTAGTTAGTTAGTTAGTTAGTTAGTTAGTTAGTTAGTTAGTTAGTTAGTTAGTTAGTTAGTTAGTTAGTTAGTTAGTTAGTTAGTTAGTTAGTTAGTTAGTTAGTTAGTTAGTTAGTTAGTTAGTTAGTTAGTTAGTTAGTTAGTTAGTTAGTTAGTTAGTTAGTTAGTTAGTTAGTTAGTTAGTTAGTTAGTTAGTTAGTTAGTTAGTTAGTTAGTTAGTTAGTTAGTTAGTTAGTTAGTTAGTTAGTTAGTTAGTTAGTTAGTTAGTTAGTTAGTTAGTTAGTTAGTTAGTTAGTTAGTTAGTTAGTTAGTTAGTTAGTTAGTTAGTTAGTTAGTAGTTAGTTAGTTAGTTAGTTAGTTAGTTAGTTAGTTAGTTAGTTAGTTAGTTAGTAGTTAGTTAGTTAGTTAGTTAGTTAGTTAGTTAGTTAGTTAGTTAGTAGTTAGTTAGTTAGTAGTTAGTTAGTTAGTTAGTTAGTTAGTTAGTTAGTTAGTTAGTTAGTTAGTTAGTTAGTTAGTTAGTTAGTTAGTTAGTTAGTTAGTTAGTAGTTAGTTAGTTAGTTAGTTAGTAGTTAGTTAGTTAGTTAGTTAGTTAGTTAGTTAGTTAGTTAGTTAGTTAGTTAGTTAGTTAGTTAGTTAGTTAGTTAGTTAGTTAGTTAGTTAGTTAGTTAGTTAGTTAGTTAGTTAGTTAGTTAGTTAGTTAGTTAGTTAGTAGTTAGTTAGTTAGTAGTTAGTTAGTTAGTTAGTTAGTTAGTTAGTTAGTTAGTTAGTTAGTTAGTTAGTTAGTTAGTTAGTTAGTTAGTTAGTTAGTTAGTTAGTTAGTTAGTTAGTTAGTTAGTTAGTTAGTTAGTTAGTTAGTTAGTTAGTTAGTAGTTAGTTAGTTAGTTAGTTAGTTAGTTAGTTAGTTAGTTAGTTAGTTAGTTAGTTAGTTAGTTAGTTAGTTAGTTAGTTAGTTAGTTAGTTAGTTAGTTAGTTAGTTAGTTAGTTAGTTAGTTAGTTAGTTAGTTAGTTAGTTAGTTAGTTAGTTAGTTAGTTAGTTAGTTAGTTAGTAGTTAGTTAGTTAGTTAGTTAGTTAGTTAGTTAGTTAGTTAGTTAGTTAGTTAGTTAGTTAGTTAGTTAGTTAGTTAGTTAGTTAGTTAGTTAGTTAGTTAGTTAGTTAGTTAGTTAGTTAGTTAGTTAGTTAGTTAGTAGTTAGTTAGTTAGTAGTTAGTTAGTTAGTTAGTTAGTTAGTTAGTTAGTAGTTAGTTAGTTAGTTAGTTAGTTAGTTAGTTAGTTAGTTAGTTAGTTAGTTAGTTAGTTAGTTAGTTAGTTAGTTAGTTAGTTAGTTAGTTAGTTAGTTAGTTAGTAGTTAGTTAGTTAGTTAGTTAGTTAGTTAGTTAGTTAGTTAGTTAGTTAGTTAGTTAGTTAGTTAGTTAGTTAGTTAGTAGTTAAATATTGTAATGTATTAAAGACACTTGTGTTTTTGGTGTCTTGTTAACCTCAATGCTGCTACATTTTTACCCTACTCTGTGCTCAGTGTGTAGGCCATTCAAATTGTTAACAATACAAAATACCAAATTTTAATAATAAATACAAACATTCACTGATTGCTCCTCTTCAAACTGTAACATCATCATCACCAGCTCTCTTCAGCTGCCTATTAAACTAGACGACTATGGCTACTGTTGGCTAAACCAACTACTCTGATGCTAACTTTTGAAACACATGTTTCAGTATGAGCATTTATAAGCAAGAGTGTGTATAAGGTTTTAATTTGCACGTACCGTGTATGTTTGTATTTATTTGGATGTTAAATTTTTGCATTGTTTTTGTTGCTGTTATATGCATAATCAAAACAAAATAAACATTAAAATACATACATATATGTAATATTGTTGTTAGTTTTTTTTCTTTTATAGACCTTTGTTTATCGATACATATTTATTTACTCGTTTATACTCATTCACTCATATTTGATTTTAATATTCACTTTATGATTTCGTTGTTTACAGAGTAGTTTTTTTCATACTCACACTTCTCTCACTCAATTACTTTTTGTTTTTGTTTAGTCACTCACGCACTCATACGTTTTTCTAGTGTTTACATTTATAATGTTATTGTTTACATTGAGTGTTTTGTAATTTGTTTTAAAAGCGCGTTTGGTTTTTACGTTAAGGTTTTTTATGATTAATTTAATATAAATTTTAAATATTGTTATTGAAAATAAATTATAATATTCATACATACAGATTTTTAAAGTGAAGGTGGTTGTTTGTTTGAAGAATGTGTTTATTAAATAATTGTACTTTAGACTACTTTGGATATTTGCATCTTAAAGTGTTCGGAGCGATTGGCTTGTATCTTATAGGCTGTTTTATGGGTGTGTAGTTTTTATTGACTGGTCCAGTCTTGTAGAGAATTTTCCCAGCATCAGTCCCCCGAGTAACTAAAGGTGCTTTTCATTGAATACATTTAAAGTGATTTTTTGGAAGTATTAGTGCGTTAAGGTAAATTATTTTTCAATATATAAAATTAATTCTTTTAAACTACTGACATCATTTAAATATTTATTTATAAATAAATATTATTTTATTATTTTTGGGCTTAGTAGGGGTCTGTTAAAACAAGCATAAATACGTATTTGTTGCTGTCATTTATTGTCACATTAAAACATAAATCGAAATTATGTTCACTGTCAGTCAGTCATTCAGTCTTCTACATTGATTCCGCCACTCACATTCATTGTTTTACAAATGTGCGTCGGAAATTCAAGTTTTGTTTGCACATTTTTTTTGTTGTTGCTTGTTTGTACAACGAGTTGGAATCAATTCACGTACGAAAATTTTGTAAATTATTATTGACTCAAGTCACCTGTAACAAAATGGTTGTTGTTTATTTTATGTATTTTATAAACTGTATATATGCTAATTAAAACAAAAACAATGACACGTACAAAATTAATCTGTTACAGAAAAATATTTTATATTATTATTAAATCATAATGATGATGACAATGCTGATAAAAATAAATAAACAGATGGATGAATGTTGAAGATTTCCATGACTACCGTTTGTAGTAAATAAAATAAATTAACGACATTTTGAACTCATTATGGAAAGGCAAAGGGTATATCAAAACTAAAACATAATTCTTTTTATTGATCGTAGTCAAGTCCAGCCTAAAGTCTGGTGTATAGTCTAGCCTATAGTCTGGTGTACAGTCTAGTGTATAGTCTAGTCAACAGTCTAGTCTATAGTCTAGTCTATAGTCTAGTCTATAGTCTAGTCTATAGTCTAGTCTATAGTCTAGTCTATAGTCTAGTCTATAGTCTAGTCTATAGTCTAGTCTATAGTCTAGTCTATAGTCTAGTCTATAGTCTAGTCTATAGTCTAGTCTATAGTCTAGTCTATAGTCTAGTCTATAGTCTAGTCTATAGTCTAGTCTATAGTCTAGTCTATAGTCTAGTCTATAGTCTAGTCTATAGTCTAGTCTATAGTCTAGTCTATAGTCTAGTCTATAGTCTAGTCTATAGTCTAGTCGATAGTCTAGTCTATAGTCTAGTCTATAGTCTAGTCTATAGTCTAGTCTATAGTCTAGTCTATAGTCTAGTCTATAGTCTAGTCTATAGTCTAGTCTATAGTCTAGTCTATAGTCTAGTCTATAGTCTAGTCTATAGTCTAGTCTATAGTCTAGTCTATAGTCTAGTCTATAGTCTAGTCTATAGTCTAGTCTATAGTCTAGTCTATAGTCTAGTCTATAGTCTAGTCTATAGTCTAGTCTATAGTCTAGTCTATAGTCTAGTCTATAGTCTAGTCTAGTCTAGTCTATAGTCTAGTCTATAGTCTAGTCTATAGTCTAGTCTATAGTCTAGTCTATAGTCTAGTCTATAGTCTAGTCTATAGTCTAGTCTATAGTCTAGTCTATAGTCTAGTCTATAGTCTAGTCTATAGTCTAGTCTATAGTCTAGTCTAGTCTATAGTCTAGTCTATAGTCTTGTCTATAGTCTAGTCTATAGTCTAGTCTATAGTCTAGTCTATAGTATAGTCTATAGTCTAGTCTATAGTCTAGTCTATAGTCTAGTCTATTGTCTAGTCTATAGTCTAGTCTATATTCTAGTCTATAGTCTAGTCTATAATCTAGTCTATAGTGTAGTTTATAGTCCAGTCTATAGTCTAATCTATTGCCTAGTCTATTTTCTTGTTTATTGTCTGGTCTATAGGGTAGTCTATTGTCATTATAATCTAGTCTGATAAAATTAGAGTCGATAATTGCGATGAGTGCCTACTTATAACTAAATATTGTTAAAAATAGTAAATAAAACTTTATATTTTTTTACTGTTTTACAAATTATTTCTTTACTGCAAAAATTACTTAAAATTTTTTAACTGTGCAGTATAATTCTTATGAAAAAAAGTTTATTTAAAATATCTTTTGTGTGACAGTTTCTTTTAACTACAAAAACTTTAATCTCTTGACAATAGAAGGAAGGAATTCATTTATTTCATTTCGTATTTATCAGTCAGTCAGCTACTAAAATTATTTTTTGCCTTAAATTAGTTTTTCTTTTTTTATCCTGCTAACTTTTTCTCTTATTATTGTTATTGTTGTTGGTGTTATTCGAGGATTCTTATTATTTGAGATAAAGTTACACAAAATACTTTTCAACACCAATTTCCTTTACTTTATCCACACACTTTCTGTTGCCCAGTCGCTGATCCTTTTTGCCGGTTTTCTGTTCATTTTATAATCTTTTGTAATGCATCAATTATTTCACGACTTAAGAGGGATTTTTTCT
Source organism: Lucilia sericata (assembly GCF_015586225.1). Taxonomy (NCBI): domain Eukaryota; kingdom Metazoa; phylum Arthropoda; class Insecta; order Diptera; family Calliphoridae; genus Lucilia; species Lucilia sericata. The sequence continues at coordinate 119,755 of NW_023994230.1, forward strand.
CAGAAAATAAAAGTTTTTCTCTTTTTTCTTTTTGTTAATAAATTTCTTTAGCAAATCATTTGTAAAGTAACAGAAATAATATAAAAAGTTATAGTAATATTAAGAAAAAGAATTGTTATAAATTTTTCAAAAGTTTATCTAAATTTTCTTTATTTATTTTGATATTTATTATTTTGGTAAATTTTAAATGTAACATGTTTAATCATGTCTTTGTGTGGCGAAGAATATAATTTCAAATGTCATTATTGTTCAAAAGATGAAATGAATGAAATTGTTTTGTTGTTAACAAAATCTAATGTCATTTATAATGTATTGTATTTTGTTGTCCTGTCGTGTTGTATGTGTGTATCTTGTCGTGTCCTGTCTGTCTCACTGTCAGTTTCTGTCTGCATCTGTTTTTGAATATGTGTGTGTGTGTGTGTGTCTGTGTGAGAGTTTATGAGTGTTTTGGTCCTATCAAGAGTTTGTGATGTTTCATATCTTAATGACCTTTTAAGTTCTTCAAATCTTTTCATCTCGTTTTCCTTTGTGGTTTATTTGTTGTTTTATTTTTTTGTTTATTTTGAAAGTTGTTATTTAATGCAACATATTTTCAGTGGAGAAGTTTCCCTAATCATAGATACATAGTCTATTATCCTGACTATAGACTATTCCTTTGTCCAGACTATAGACTATTCTAGAGTTCTTGCTATAGACTGTGCTATGTAAGGATTATACTACTCTTGACTATTCTAAGGTCCCGACAATGGACTATTTCATAGTCTCGAATATAGACTATTCCATTGTCCAGACTATTGATTACTCTATAGTACAGACTATGGACTATTTTATAGTTCAAACAATGGAATATTTTACAGTCTAGACTATAGACTATTCTATACTCCAGACAATTGACTAACATATAGTCCAGACAATAGACCACTCTATAGTCCAGACATTGACTATTCCATAATCCAGGCTATGGACCATTCTATAGTCCAGACAGTGACTATTCCATAGCCTAGACTATGGATCATTCATTAGTCGAGACTATAGACTATTTTATAAGCCATACTATTATATAGGCCAGACTATAGGCTATAGTCAAGACTATAAACTATTCTACAGTCCAGACTATAGACTGTTCTATAGTTCAGACTATAGACTATTTTATAGTCCAGACTATAGACTATTATATAGTCCAGACTATAGACTATTCTATAGTCCAGACTATAGACTATTCTATAATCCAGACTATAGACTATTCTATAGTCCAGACTATAGATTATTCTATAGTCCAGACTATAGACTATTCTATAGTCCAGAGTATAGACTATTCTATAGTCCAGAGTATAGACTATTCTATAGTCCAGAGTATAGACTATGCTATAGTTCACACTATAGACTATTCTATAATCCAGACTATAGACTATTCTATAGTCCAGACTATAGACTATGCTATAGTTCAGACTATAGATTATTCTATAGTCCAGACTATAGGCTATTCTATAGTACACACTATAGACTATTCTATAGTCCAGACTATAGACTATGCTATAGTTCACACTATAGACTATTCTATAGTCCAGACTATAGACTATTCTATAGTCCAGACTAAAGACTATTCTATAGTCCAGACTATAGACTATTCTATAGTCCAGACTATAGACTATTCTACAGTCCAGACTATAGACTATTCTATAGTCCAGAATATAGACTATTCTATTCATCCTATAGACTATTCTATAGTCCACACTATAGACTATTCTATAGTCCAGACTATAGACTATTCTATAGTCCAGACTATAGACTATGCTATAGTTCAGACTATGGACTATTCTATAGTCCAGACTATAGACTATTCTGTAGTCCAGACTATAGACTATTCTGTAGTCTAGACTATAGACTATTCTATAGTCCAGACTGTCTACTATTCTATAGTCCATAGTCTGAACTATATCATAGTCTATAATATGGACTATAGAATAGTCTATAGTCTGGACTATAGAATAGTCTATAGTCTGAAATATAGCATAGTCTATAGTCTGGACTATAGAATAATGTATAATCTGGACTACAGAATAGTCTATAGTCTGGATTATAGAATAGTCTATAGTCTGGACTATAGAATAGTCTATAGTCTGGACTATATAATAGTCTATAGTCTGGACTATAAAATAGTCTATAGTCTGAACTATAGAACAGTCTATAGTCTGGACTGTAGAATAGTTTATAGTCTGGACTATAGCCTATAGTCTGGCCTATATAATAGTATGGCTTATAAAATATAGTCTGAACTATAGCATATACTATTATATAGTCCAGACTATAGACTATTCTATAGTCCAGACTATAAACTATGCTATAGTCCAGACTATAGAATATGCTATAGTTCCGACTATGGACTATTCTATAGTCCAGACTATAGACTATAGAATAGTCTAGGACTATAGAATATAGCATAGTCTATAGACTATTCTATAGTCCAGCCTATTGACTATTCTGTAGTCCAGACTATAGACTATTCTATGGTCCAGACTATAGACTATGCTATAGTTCATCCTATAGACTATTCTATAGTTCATCCTATAGACTATTCTATAGTCCACACTATAGACTATTCTATAGTCCAGACTATGCTATAGTTCCGACTATGGACTATTCTATAGTCCAGACTATAGACTATTCTATAGTCCAGACTATAGACTATTCTATAGTCCAGACTATAGAATATTCTATAGTCCGGACTATAGACTATGCTATAGTTCAGACTATAGACTATTCTATAGTCCAGACTATAGACTATTCTATAGTCCAGACTATAGACTATGCTATAGTTTAGACTTTGGACTATTCTATAGGCAAGACTATAGACTATTCTATAGTCCACACTATAGACTATTCTATAGTCCACACTATAGACTATTCTATAGTCCACACTATAGTCTATTCTATAGTCCAGACTATAGTATATTCTATAGTCCAGACTGTAGTTTATTCAATAGTCTAGACTATAGACTTTATATTCCATTATCTAGCCGACCTTCCCCGCATTTAATAGTAATAGTTGCGACACAAACCATCACTACTCGTAAACATTTGTAGCCATAACATTGGTGTTTCAAACAAAAGACTTTTTAATGAAGTGTTTTAATGATTGTTTCAGGATCTAACAATGCTCACTGGCTCGAAAGTATGTATGTATGTATGAACGAATGAATGAATGTAGCAGCAGTGATGCAGTGAATAAATGAATAAATGACTGAGAAAATGAATGAGTTACTAGCGTATTGAGTAAACTGAGTCAATGTTGGAATGTGGAACTGAATAAGTGAGTGTATGTAAGTATGTTTGTTTTGTTGGTTGGTTACTTTGGTTGGCGTTTTATTTCTTGGTAGTATAAGTGATTATCTTTAACTGATTGTGGTTTTACTTTGTTCTTCTTGCTCTTCACCATTATTTTCAACACTGACTTGACTTTCTTTCTATAAACTAACTTGACTTAAGGGAATTGTAACCGGAGGGGTTAAGACAAAATCTTGCAACGAAAAGAATCCACAAAAAGGTTTATTTTCATTTTGTTTTTTTTTCTGTTTTCTTTTTGCTATAATATTTTAATGAATGGCAGCAGATTAAAAATAAAGTTTATGCAATTAAAAGAGAATTTATATTTATTTTTTTCGAAACTTAAAAAAACTGCTTTGCAAATTATGAAAATCAAAAGGGAATTATAAAGTTAAAAAAAAAAACTTCAAGAATTAGACAAGTGATTTGTTTTTCTTTTCTTGAGATTTTTTCTCGTGGTCTATGGACTACAAATTATAGCTATAAGGGAAAATTAGAATTGCTTTATTTTGCGAAAAAATATTATTTTAAAATAAACTTTGTTTACCCTTTTTTCAATGAGTTAATTTCCTTTATCATTTTGTATTTTGTAAAGAGTTAAAAAAAGGAATCTGGTTTCGAAATGGGATTTTAACAAAATGATTAAACAAAATTTGTTAATGTGTTGGGAAAAAATCACATAATAAGAAGAATACTAGAGATAGGCGAAATAACTTTGAAATTACTACATAAGGGTATTCTTGTTATTATCTTTTAAACAGAAATACTTATCCCTGGCGACTCAGATAACTCTTGTGGAGTTCAAAAGGATGGTCGTTTTACAAAAATATAATGAAATGTATTGAAAACATAGGTTATTAGCCCCGCATAGGAGGCCTCTACAGTTCAATTGGATATGGGATCTAGTCTGGTCAGTAGACATGATCCGAAAATGCGGGGAAGGAGGGACGAACGAACGAACCGAGAAGAGGGCGGGTAAGGACGAACGAACTGGAACGAACTAAAGAAAGAACGAACGTAACCGAACGAATGAATACGAAGAACAACGAACGAACGAACGAACGAAACGAACGAACGAACTACGAACGAACGACGAACTACAACGAACGAAACGAACCGAACGAACGAACGAAAACGAACGAACGAACGAACGAACGAACGAACAACGAACGAACGAACGAACGAACAACGAACGAAGAAACGAACGAACGAACGTAACTAACGAACTGAAGAACGAAGAACGACACGAACGATACGAACGAACGAACGAACGAACGAACTTAACTAACGAACGAACGAACGAACGAACGAACGAACGAACTAACGAAAGACGAACGTAACGAAAGAACGAACGAACGAACGAAACGTAACGAACGAAGAACGAATCGAAACGAACGAACTACTAACTAACTAACTAACTACTAACTAACTAACTAACTAACTAACTAACTAACTAACTAACTACTAACTAACTAACTACTAACTAACTAACTAACTAACTACTAACTACTAACTAACTAACTAACTAACTATAACTAACTACTAAACTAACTAACTAACTAACTAACTAACTAACTACTAACTAACTACTAACTAACTAACTAACTAACTAACTACTAACTAACTAACTACTAACTAACTACTAACTAACTAACTACTAACTAACTAACTAACTAACTAACTAACTAACTAACTAACTACTAACTAACTACACTAACTAACTAACTACTAACTACTAACTAACTACTAACTAACTAACTAACTAACTAACTACTAACTAACTACTAACTAACTACTAACTAACTACTAACTAACTAACTAACTAACTAACTAACTAACTAACTAACTAACTAACTAACTAACTACTAACTAACTACTACTAACTGTAATATGTAAACTGGATTGGAATAAATATGGAACCAAGAGGTAAGCTTGGCAATATATGGCCACTCGGGAATAATTGGCAACAAAACCCGCTCGGCGAAGCAAAGGCTACATTAAAAACATAGGCGAGAGAATCACATAAAGCCTCTTGGAATAATGAAAAGTAGAGTAGAATCACTAAGATTCTATGGGGTGACTTTAACGAAAGAAGACCAGTAGCCTCGTCAGAATAAGCAAGTTCAAGCTTAATGTGATGGTACAAATTTTGAGTGTACACATAGGTTTATGGTCACGAGAGAACCAAATTGGAAAAACGAAATTAAGCGAATTACTACTTCCCTTAGGAATATAGATTGGAAGAATCTTAATACCTTCATAAAGTACTAAGGTTTTTCTACAAAAATGTTTCATTGTAAGAGGAACACCACAGGTCTGATAGAGATCTAAGTGTATTTCTTCGGATTAATTTTCAAGAACGGAACGTAAACTCAGCCTAGAGCTTTCTCATCTTCTTTTCAATTGTCAGCTCACCACGACCTATAATAATATTAAGAAAACTTTGACTTCGGTATTAAATCAAAAATCACTTTGTTAGTTACGAAACCTTAGGGAGTCTGATTGGAGTCATTTAGTACATTCGCTAAAGAACGATAAACGTATATCGAAAGGTATGAGCGCACTTGAATTAGGTGGACAATTTTTATTTGGATTATAGCAATTCCAAAGAGTCTGAGAGGGTATTCACCTAGCCATCCCTAGTTTTATACCAAGAAAAATCACAACTTATTTATGCCGGTTTGCTATACAATGACAACATTTTATTATTATCTATTAACTTGTTGTATTTTAATAACACAAATAAATGAATGTCTTAACATCTTAACCTACCTTGAGGCGTTTATATAATGTTAGCATATTTTAAGGAAGTGTTTATAAACATTCGGCCTTCTTGATTTCTTTTGACATCATTCCTCTTTATTATTCTTTCTCATTTTCTTTGTTTTTATATCTTTTGCTGAAAATTAACTTCACATAATTCCCTAAAATTACATTTGCATAAATATGCTTTTTTTGCTGACTTATTTTAGTCAGCCAAACTGACTTATATTCCCTCTTTCAGTCAGTCAGCCCGACAAGAAGTCAGTCAGTAGGCAGAATGATTTAATTTTAATAATTTCATTTGTTTATCTTTTTTTGTTTGTTTGTTTATTTTCCGCAAAAAAAGCTTTAATATAATTTTCCTTTCACAGTTTTTTTATTATAGTTGTTTTTTTTTAATAAGTTAATAAAAACGAAAAAGTTTTTTTCAGTGCTTTTTGATATTTTAACGAATAAGTTTAAATTAAATTTGGTTGGTATTTGTGTTGCGTTTTTATTATTATTTCGTAAATTTTAGTTAAACAAATTTAAATCGAATTAAACATAAAATTCAATTTATTAGAGAGCCTGGATTTTTGTGGGATTTTAATATATTTTATAGAGTTTTTCTATGTTGGGGTTGTAAAAACATGTTTAATTTGTTTTTTTTATGAAAATGGGTTTTAATTAAGGAAAAATTTTATAATTTATCCAGACTAAATGAGTGAAAGGCAAGTGAAAACTTGAGAGGAAGCTTGTTTAATATAAAATCCCTTTAGGTAAAAGAGCCTATAGACTTGTCTTTATTCATAACAATGGTCTATATTCAAGACTGTAGATTGATACATAGTCAAGACCATAGACTGATCTGTAGTTAAGGCTATAGACTGGTATATACAGGCTACAGAATGGACTATGGACTAGTCTTATAATATACTAATCCAGGGGTCGGCAAACTTTTGAGTCGGAAGAGCCAAAATTTACAGTTTACGAAACATATGTTTTAAAAGAGCCACAAAATTTTTGTTTATTAAAACTTTAAAAATTTTCATATGAAATCCAAAAAGCCCTAAAGGCCCAAATAGACTACACAAGCGACTTATCAAAAATAATTTTTTCATTCGCACACACATTACACAAACATTGCTCGACAAACACCAATTTTTTCACGTTTTTGTGGACTTTCGAAGATACAGATGTCAATTTTTCTTAGAAATGTAATTTTTTTCTAAATTTTGTTATTATTGAATATAAACCATACAAATGGTTTGACAAAAATTCAATATGTTTGTGTAAAAATCAAAATTTTTTAATTTTTGTACAAACAAACAGCAAGCATTTGTACAAACACGAAACAACCTTATACACTACACAACAGGCTTGCGCAAACGTAAAATATTGGTATGTTTGTCAAGCCGCTTGTGTAGTCTATTTGGGCCTTAAGTTACAAAAAAATCAAAATCGACTTTTTGATTGATTATGACGCTCCGTATCAAAATACATGTTCCAGCTAAATTTTACACTCCTACAATTAAACTCAGCGTCCCTATCAAAGAAATTCTAAAAGGTTATGTTCTAAAATTACCTTAAAATTCATGAAAATGTTAAATTTTTAACTTCGAAACTGTGAAATGTTATAAATTGGCATCAAATAAAACAAAAATGGCACTTTTAGCGAATCCTTGTAATATAGAGATTATTTGAACAGTTTTAGAATTTTTTCAAAGAAAAATTCCAATTTCCGAAAATCTTCATGAAAACAAAGAAGCCTTATGACTTCCATGTTTCGGCCTATTTGACCAACAAACCCCGATTTGAATTTAGTTGAAATACTTTATGAATTCACTTCAAAAACATAATTTTTGATTTAATTATCTACAGGACATTCTGCAAGGAATCTTTCTTATAGATTTTTGACTACAAATACTTTTTGAATTTTTATGTGTCATTCGAATACATTGTTTAAAATATAGAAGTTTATTAGAGTAGGGCGACAGTGTTATAATTTTAAAGGCTTTTCGAAGTATATCAGGAAATGTAAAAATAACGAAAATTGATGATGCAGCTAATACAGCATAAAGTAATATATTAATTTGGCGGCAATCAAGATAAAGTTTTTTTATGCATACAGAAATTATATTGTGATGTATTGCGGACATCGAACCATATTTTACCAACCCCAATATAAGGTCCTAAGGTAGCAATATTTCAACGAAATTCAAAATAAACAACTTTTATAAGAACCAATATCTATCTTCCAAATTTGATTTTAACGCTCATAACTGTCTTAATAATAGCTGTATTATGACGAAATTCAACACAAGCAAGAACAAAAATCTCTTTACCAAATTTGGTGACTATCGACTCATAATTGATCCTATCACCATATAAGATCACCACTAGAAAATTACCCTATCGCTCTTAAGTGACTTAATAATAGCAGTAAGCGACGAAATTTGACACAAACAAGTTTTATAAGAACAAAATTTCTAGACCAAATTTTAAGAGGATCCGAACATAATTGACCAATCCCCTTTTATAAGCTCTACTTCGGAAAATGACTCTAACGCTCATAACTGATTTAATAATACATATTAGTATAACGACGCAATTCGACACAAACAAGTAGAAGAAAAATCTCTCTCCAAAATTTTTTTAATGATCAGTTCATTGTTGACCATACCCGCATATAAATTCTTCTTCAGAAAATGACTTTGACGCTCATAACAGGCTTAATAATACCAGCATAGTTGTGGAATTCGTCATAAACAAATTTATATAAACAAAAATATCTGTACCAAATTTAATAAGATGGGTTCCGAATTGATACTACCAACCAACACCCAATATTGAAGTTTTCAAATAGAACAAGTTTTTAGTATTTAACTGTATCCAAACTCTCCACATTATTAATTAATTAATTAATTACGATACTTTCAATTTCCAAAACATATGTTTTAATTCGAAAAACATGAAAATTTCCAAATGTACGATCATGATTTACATCTTATCTAATGGCACTTCGTAGGAGCGTTCATGATGCCCCATTCGTTTATAGTGAACTTTTCAATTAAAAATTTAAAGAGTTAAACATTTTCTTACAATACTAACTTATACATGGAACAAATTCAGTGGGAGAGATAGGTTTGTATGGCTTTAGAAAGTTTCACAAACGATTCTAAACATTCATTTGTTAGTTGGCTTTTTACCTAACTCTATCAACTGGCTTTTAAACTTTGACTATTTTCCATAACCAAAGCTTTACTTTTTAAATTGATCAACTGCATTTCTAGAGATCCAATACCAATTCCAAATTGGCACAATGATAAATAAAAGCAAGGAAATGACTGAAAACTAATTGTTTTGTTTTCATTCTTTCTCGGCCAAAAATAATTTGCTTTATTTTGCTTACATACAAAACGATTAAACAAAAATGAAAAGTTGTGTATATTGTAGAAACGTTTGCGAATTGTTTTGTTAGTTTTAACAAACACTGCTCGTTTAGAAAGATTTTAAAATATATAAATATTTGTTTATAAAATAAGAAAGTGTTTATGAAACTAAAGAGCCACAGCTCCACATCCAAAGAGCCGCATTTGGCTCGCGAGCCTTAGTTTGCCGACCCCTGTACTAATCTATAATCAATAATATAGACTGATATATAGTTAAAACCATTGACTCATCTATGGTCAAGACTATAGACTGTTCTATGGTCAAGAATATGGACTGATTTACAATCAAGACTAAAGACTGGTCTATAGTCAAAACTCGTCTATGGTCAAGAACAGTCTATAGCCTTGATTACAGAACAGCCTCTAGTCTTGACTATAGAACAGTCTATAGTTTTTACTATAGAACAGTCTATAGTCTTGACTATAGAACAGTCTATAGTCTTGACTATAGAACAGTCTATAGTCTTGACTATAGAACAGTCTATAGTCTTGACTATAGAACAGTCTATAGTCTTGACTATAGAACAGTCTATAGTCTTGACTATAGAACAGTCTATAGTCTTGACTATAGAACAGTCTATAGTCTTGACTATAGAACAGTCTATAGTCTTGACTATAGAACAGTCTACAGTCTTTACTATAGAACAGTCTATAGCCTTTACTATAGAACAGTCTATAGCCTTTACTATAGAAGAGTCTATAGTCTTGACTATAGAACAGTCTATAGTCTTGACTATAGAACAGTCTAGTCTAGTCTAGTCTTGACTATAAAACAGTCTATAGTCTTGACTATAAAACAGTCTATAGTCTTGACTATAAAACAGTCTATAGTCTTGACTATAAAACAGTCTATAGTCTTGGCTATAGAACAGTTTAGAGTCTTGACTATAGAACAGTCTATAGTCTTGACTATAGAACAGTCTATAGTCTTGACTATAGAACATTCTGTAGTCTTGACTATAGAACAGTCTATAGTCTTGGCTATACAACAGTCTATAGTCTTGACTATAACACAGTCTGTAGGCTTGACTGTAGAACAGACTATTTAGTCCATAGTATGGACCGAACAGTCTATAGTCTTGACTATAAAACAGTCTCTAGGCTTAACTATATAACAGTATATAGACTTGAATAATGCACAATCGAAAGTAGAGTCTATAGTCTTGACTATGGAACAGTCTATAGTCTTGACTATAGAACAGTCTATAGTCTCGCCTACAGAACAGTCAATAGTCTTGCCTACAGAAGAGTCTATAGTCTTGACTATATAACAGTCTCTAGAACAGTCTATATCCTTGAATATAGAGCAGACTATAGTCTTGACAATATAATAGTCTTTATATAGTCTTGACTATAGTTTTGACTATAAAACAGTTTATAGTCTTGACAATAGAATAGTTTATAGTCTTGACTATAGAACAATCTATAGTCTTGACTATAGAACAATCTATAGTCTTGACTATAGAACTCTCTATAGTGTAGACTATAGAACTGTGTGTAGACTTGACTATAGAAAAGTTATTGTCTTGACTATAGAGCAGTAGGTAGTTGTGTCTGTAAATAGGTCTATAGACAACATATTCCTCTTTGGACAAAAGTGTTCTAAAATAAATTTGAAAAAAAAATCCATTATTTTTAAAATTAAACAAATTTAACTAAATATTATCCATTCCTTAGCAGCTCATTTCCAATAACTAAGAATATTTGCTGATACTAATTTGCATTTTTTTTCCTTTTTTGTCTGGCTTTGCACAAACACTCTCAAACAAATAAATTTCAATTTTAATTTAGTTTTTCATTTTCAGAAAATTAAATTTTTGTCTGTTTTTTTGCCTCCATTTCTTTGGATATTTTTTTTTGTGCACAATTTGTTTGGGCGAAGGCCATTAACATTGTTCTCGTTTTTTGTTGTTATTTTCGTTGCTGTTGTCGGTTGCTAGTCATCCAATTGCAGCAGCCAACAGTCGCTAATACGTTCATCGCCAAATTCCAATTTCAATTAGCATGAAAAACTATTTACACTGTCTTTCTTAGTGGTTTTGTTGTTGCTACAGTTTGCTATACTATTCGTTGTATTTGTTGTTGTTGTCATCTTGTGGAACTATCGGTGTATACAAATATTTGATATCTCTTCATTGGGAGATTGCAGTAACAATTTGATTGTAGCAAATATAACTACATTTTAAAAAATGGGGATTTAAAGGATTAAAAACTTTTTATGGATGAAATGGAAGGATCCATATTAAATTTCTTAAAGAATATTGACATAATAAACATTATTTAAGATCAAGAAAAGGTCAACTCTTCCCCTGAGATTACTTGATGTAATAACAGTTTTTTTTCCTGTTTAATTTTTTTAATTTGATTGAAAAGAACTTCGAAATACCTTTTGATTTGATATGGTTATATCAAAAATTCAAAGTAGACTTGTCTTCTTAAAAGTTAAAACTTCGAGCATTACTTGAAATACCATGAAGTCTAAGAGATATCAAAATTTCTCTGAATCTAGTAATAGAAATTAGAATTTCGAACAACAGTCCTTGAATCGCACCGAATCTTTCCAAACTCTTTTTAAAAGTAATTTTATCTAATCTAAAACTGATGTAGTGGCGGAAGTAATCTATTTTGAATTTATCAATTCACTCTTTTATAGACTGCATTAGCTTTTTTAATCATTTTCACCGTTTCATGTTTTTTGTGTTCTTTTTTGTAATTTACAAAAACAATTAAAGAAGAAACACTTGACACATTTGTTGGTATGTCGCCGCAATGTCTGTTGCGACACTCAAAGGGTGTTATATTTAGGGAGATTAAAATTTATTTTATATCACCTTAACTTTATTAGATGGATAGTCAAGACCATAAACTGGTCTATAGTTAAGACTATAAACTGGTCTATAGTCAAGGCTATAGACTGGTTTATAGTCAAGACCATAGACTGGTTTATAGTCAAGACTATAGATTAGTTTGTAGTCGGGACTATAGTCAAGACTATAAACTGGTCTATAATCAAGACTATAGACTGGTCTATAGTCAAGACTATAGACAAGGTCTATAGTCAAGACTATAGACAAGGTCTATAGTCAAGACTATAGACTGGTTTATAGTCAAGACTATAGGCTGGGGTATAGTCAAACCTATAGACTAGTTTGTAGTCGGGACTATAGACTGGTCGGGACTCAAGACTATAGACTGGTCTATAATCAAGACTATAGACTGGTCTATAATCAAGACTATAGACTGGTCTATAGTCAAGATTATAGACAAGGTCTATAATCAAGACTATATACTGGTCTATAGTCAAGACTATAAACTGGTCTATAGTCAAGACTATAAACTGGTCTATAGTCAAGACTGTAGAATGGTCTATAGTCAAGACTATAGACTGGTCTATAGTCAAGACTATAGACTGTTCTATAGTCAAGACTATAAACTGGTCTATAGTCAAGACTATAAACTGGTCTATAGTAAAGACTGTAGAATGGTCTATAGTCAAGACTATAGACTGGTCCATAGTCAAGACTATAGACTGGTCCATAGTCAAGACTATAGACAGGTCCATTATCAAGACTATAGACTGGTCCATTGTCAAGACTATAGACTGGTCCATTGTCAAGACTATAGACTGGTCCATAGTCAAGACTATAGACTGGTCCATAATCAAGACTATAGACTGGTCCATAGTCAAGACTATAGACTGGTCCATTGTCAAGACTATAGACTGGTCCATTGTCAAGACTATAGACTGGTCCATTGTCAAGACTATAGACTGGTCCATTGTCAAGACTATAGACTGGTCCATAGTCAAGACTATAGACTGGTCCATTGTCAAGACTATAGACTGGTCCATAGTCAAGACTATAGACTGGTCCATTGTCAAGACTATAGACTGGTCCATAGTCAAGACTATAGACTGGTCCATAATCAAGACTATAGACTGGTCCATAGTCAATACTATAGACTGGTCCATTGTCAAGACTATAGACTGGTCCATTGTCAAGACTATAGACTGGTCCATAGTCAAGACTATAGACTGGTCCATAGTCAAGACTATAGACTGGTCCATAGTCAAGACTATAGACTGGTCCATAGTCAAGACTATAGACTGGTCCATAGTCAAGACTATAGACTGGTCCATAGTCAAGACTATAGACTGGTCCATAGTCAAGACTATAGACTGGTCCATAGTCAATACTATAGACTGGTCTATAGTCAAGACTATAGACTGGTCTATATATATATATATATATATATATATATATATATATATATATATATATATATATATATATATCTAAAGGGTGCATTTTTTCGAGATCATATTAAAACATTTTCTGTGATCACAACGAAAACATATAGTCTTGACTATAGACTGGTCTATATTCAAGACTATAGACTGGTCTATAGTCAAGACTATAGACTGGTCTATAGTCAAGACTATACACTGGTCTATAGTCAAGACTATACACTGGTCTATAGTCAAGACTATACACTGGTCTATAGTCTTGACTATACACTGGTCTATAGTCTTGACTATAGACTGGTCTATAGTCTTAACTATAGACTGGTCTATAGTCAAGACTATAGACTGGTCTATAGTCAAGACTATAGACTGGTCTATAGTCAAGACTATAGACTGGTCTATAGTCAAGACTATAGACTGGTCTATAGTCAAGACTATATGTTTTCGTTGTGATCACAGAAAATGTTTTAATTTGTTGGTATGTCGCCGCAATGTCTGTTGCGACACTCAAAGGGTGTTATATTTAGGGAGATTAAAATTTATTTTATATCACCTTAACTTTATTAGATGGATAGTCAAGACCATAAACTGGTCTATAGTTAAGACTATAAACTGGTCTATAGTCAAGGCTATAGACTGGTTTATAGTCAAGACCATAGACTGGTTTATAGTCAAGACTATAGATTAGTTTGTAGTCGGGACTATAGTCAAGACTATAAACTGGTCTATAATCAAGACTATAGACTGGTCTATAGTCAAGACTATAGACAAGGTCTATAGTCAAGACTATAGACAAGGTCTATAGTCAAGACTATAGACTGGTTTATAGTCAAGACTATAGGCTGGGGTATAGTCAAACCTATAGACTAGTTTGTAGTCGGGACTATAGACTGGTCGGGACTCAAGACTATAGACTGGTCTATAATCAAGACTATAGACTGGTCTATAATCAAGACTATAGACTGGTCTATAGTCAAGATTATAGACAAGGTCTATAATCAAGACTATATACTGGTCTATAGTCAAGACTATAAACTGGTCTATAGTCAAGACTATAAACTGGTCTATAGTCAAGACTGTAGAATGGTCTATAGTCAAGACTATAGACTGGTCTATAGTCAAGACTATAGACTGTTCTATAGTCAAGACTATAAACTGGTCTATAGTCAAGACTATAAACTGGTCTATAGTAAAGACTGTAGAATGGTCTATAGTCAAGACTATAGACTGGTCCATAGTCAAGACTATAGACTGGTCCATAGTCAAGACTATAGACAGGTCCATTATCAAGACTATAGACTGGTCCATTGTCAAGACTATAGACTGGTCCATTGTCAAGACTATAGACTGGTCCATAGTCAAGACTATAGACTGGTCCATAATCAAGACTATAGACTGGTCCATAGTCAAGACTATAGACTGGTCCATTGTCAAGACTATAGACTGGTCCATTGTCAAGACTATAGACTGGTCCATTGTCAAGACTATAGACTGGTCCATTGTCAAGACTATAGACTGGTCCATAGTCAAGACTATAGACTGGTCCATTGTCAAGACTATAGACTGGTCCATAGTCAAGACTATAGACTGGTCCATTGTCAAGACTATAGACTGGTCCATAGTCAAGACTATAGACTGGTCCATAATCAAGACTATAGACTGGTCCATAGTCAATACTATAGACTGGTCCATTGTCAAGACTATAGACTGGTCCATTGTCAAGACTATAGACTGGTCCATAGTCAAGACTATAGACTGGTCCATAGTCAAGACTATAGACTGGTCCATAGTCAAGACTATAGACTGGTCCATAGTCAAGACTATAGACTGGTCCATAGTCAAGACTATAGACTGGTCCATAGTCAAGACTATAGACTGGTCCATAGTCAAGACTATAGACTGGTCCATAGTCAATACTATAGACTGGTCTATAGTCAAGACTATAGACTGGTCTATATATATATATATATATATATATATATATATATATATATATATATATATATATATATATATATCTAAAGGGTGCATTTTTTCGAGATCATATTAAAACATTTTCTGTGATCACAACGAAAACATATAGTCTTGACTATAGACTGGTCTATATTCAAGACTATAGACTGGTCTATAGTCAAGACTATAGACTGGTCTATAGTCAAGACTATACACTGGTCTATAGTCAAGACTATACACTGGTCTATAGTCAAGACTATACACTGGTCTATAGTCTTGACTATACACTGGTCTATAGTCTTGACTATAGACTGGTCTATAGTCTTAACTATAGACTGGTCTATAGTCAAGACTATAGACTGGTCTATAGTCAAGACTATAGACTGGTCTATAGTCAAGACTATAGACTGGTCTATAGTCAAGACTATAGACTGGTCTATAGTCAAGACTATAGACTGGTCTATAGTCAAGACAATAGACTGGTCTATAGTCAAGACTATAGACTGGTCTATAGTCAAGACTATAGACTGGTCTATAGTCAAGACTATAAACTGGTCTATAGTCAAGACTGTAGAATGGTCTATAGTCAAGACTATAGACTGGTCCATAGTCAAGACTATAGACTGGTCCATAGTCAAGACTATAGACTGGTCCATAGTCAATACTATAGACTGGTCCATTGTCAAGACTATAGACTGGTCTACAGTCAAGACTATAGACTGGTCTATAGTCAAGACTATAGACTGGTCTATAGTCAAGACTATAGACTGGTCTACAGTCAAGACTATAGACTGGTCTATAGTCAAAACTATAGACTGGTTTATAGTCAAGACTATAGACTGGTCTATAGTAAAGATTATAGACTGGTCTATAGGCAAGACTATAGACTGGTCTATAGGCAAGACTATAGACTGGTCTATAGGCAAGACTATAGACTGGTCTATAGGCAAGACTATAGACTGGTCTATAGGCAAGACTATAGACTGGTCTATAGTCAAGGCTAGACAGACTATAGAGACTGCTTTATATTCAAGTCTTTCCTTGTGATCACAGAAAATGTTTTAATATGATCTCAAAAAAATACACCCTTTACTTAAAAAACAACCAGATATAATCTGTCCATGTCGTTCGTATATTTTTTTTGTCCTCTGCCTGCATTTATTCTAGGTGGACGAGTATTTATGCAGCGCAAAATAATGCCTGGTATTTTTGTCTGTTCCCTTGACTTGATGCTTTAATTTGCCTTTAATGTCTTTATCATCCACTTGGCTGAGAATTAATTATCAACGTTGCGTTTCGTTTATTATGAAATTGTTTTTCTTTCGTTTCATTATTTTTTTTGTAATCTTTTGTTTTACACCATTATTGCTGACGTTCTGGGCTGCCGTGATTCACACAAGATCTGCATGCTTTTTAAGTCGTTGACTTATCGTTTTAATTTCTTTTTTTTATCATATTTATTTTCGTTGAATTGTCGTCTTCAGGTTACAACAATTGCAATTAAAAATGTTGTCATTACTTTCCAATGAATTTAAATGTAAAGTGTTTTTGTGTTGAATGTCTTTTTTTTCTTACCTACACCTTGATTAAGGAAATTTCTGAGGAAAATGTAAAAGAAACTAATAATTGCCAGAAATGAATATTTTGTAAATTGCTAAAGTGGGTTGGTGGGTTGGTGCAAGTACAAAATTGCAAAATTTGCATTTTCTTTTTAATCTGTATGTATGCAGAGAAATGGCTTAAGTAAAGACTGTAGTTTAACAAATTTTTAAATTTAATTCTTTAAATTCAAACTTTGTAGTTTTTATTTAACATATGTGAAATAATTGGCATTTACTTACCACATGTCAGGCTAATCAATTAATTCAAATGAAATACAAACATAAAATATCCTTTGTTTCGTTTGCAATTTGTTTCAATTAATGTTGATTGAATACGAAAGTTTACAGATGTTCAGATATTGAAGGTACATACATACATATAGTATATGCATATAAAGTGTGTAAATTCAGAAATGTATATTAGGGCGGGTTCCAGTTCAGTTCTAGTTCAGTTCTAGTACAGTTCTAGTTCAGTTCTAGTACAGTTCTAGTTCAGTTCTAGTTCAGTTCTAGTTCAGTTCTAGTTCAGTTCTAGTTCAGTTCTAGTTCAGTTCTAGTTCAGTTCTAGTTCAGTTCTAGTTCAGTTCTAGTTCAGTTCTAGTTCAGTTCTAGTTCAGTTCTAGTTCAGTTCTAGTTCAGTTCTAGTTCAGTTCTAGTTCAGTTCTAGTTCAGTTCTAGTTCAGTTCTAGTTCAGTTCTAGTTCAGTTCTAGTTCAGTTCTAGTTCAGTTCTAGTTCAGTTCTAGTTCAGTTCTAGTTCAGTTCTAGTTCAGTTCAAGTTCAGTTCAAGTTCAGTTCAAGTTCAGTTCAAGTTCAGTTCTAGTTCAGTTCTAGTTCAGTTCTAGTTCAGTTCTAGTTCAGTTCTAGTTCAGTTCTAGTTCAGTTCTAGTTCAGTTCTAGTTCAGTTCTAGTTCAGTTCTAGTTCAGTTCTAGTTCAGTTCTAGTTCAGTTCTAGTTCAGTTCTAGTTCAGTTCTAGTTCAGTTCTAATTCAGTTCTAGTTCAGTTCTAGTTCAGATGTAGTTCAGTTCTAGTTCAGTTCTAGTTCAGTTCTAGTTCAGTTCTAGTTCAGTTCTAGTTCAGTTCTAGTTCAGTTCTAGTTCAGTTCTAGTTCAGTTCTAGTTCAGTTCTAGTTCAGTTCTAGTTCAGTTCTAGTTCTGTTCTAGTTCAGTTCTAGTTCAGTTCTAGTTCAGTTCTAGTTCAGTTCTAGTTCAATTCTAGTTCAGTTCTAGTTCAGTTCTAGTTCAGTTCTAGTTCAGTTCTAGTTCAGTTCTAGTTCAGTTCTAATTCAGTTCTAGTTCAGTTCTAGTTCTAGAATAGAAATATCACCCTAATGTTAATACAATTAGCCTTCAATATTTATTTAGCTTTTATTGCAAAATGTATTTGTCGCACTTTGCCTTAACATCTGCTTGACCCTCTAAATACAAATTTAAAAAATGTGTTATCTATTGAATTTGGATTTATCTGTATTTTATTTTTTCTCCCGATTTATATGGTGTTATAAGAAAAAATCTGAAATACGAAAATGAAATATAAACCGGAGTTTTTGAAAGCAACGGCTATTGACCATTATTTGTACATGTTTTAATCAAAAAGATTCATTGGAAATTTAGTTGATCTATCTACAACACACATTGCTGCATTCAAACATCCATTCATTCAACCAACCAACCAACAATGATGTTCATGGTGCAAGAGATAGTGTATAATTTTCGTTTCTATATATTAGTTGGCTGAAGTTTATTTGTTTGGTGTTGCTCCATTTGGAGGACAGGTGATTGACATATTGTGATTACGTTTGTATTTTTTTTGTCGCATGTGCATATTTTTTGTTGCTATTGTTGATTTCTAAAATAAAAATGTTAACAAAAAAATCATGTTCGAAGGCTAATGAACTTTTTTTGTATTTCGGTGAAAACAAAAACTATGTTGGTTTTTTTTTAGAAAAATTCAAGAGAAATATACAATGAAACCAAAAAGAAAAAGCAGTGGACAGGAGGGGGGCCACGAGAGGAAGTAAACGGAAGACCAGGCAGAGGAAGGAAGGGGGAAACGGGGGGACAAAGAGGGACAAAAAACAGAGGAAAGAGGAGGGGGGGGGAGGGAGAAACGAAGCAAAACGAACGAACGCACCAAACGAACGAACGAAACGAACGCACAAACGAACGAACGAACGAACGAACGAACGAACGAACGAACAACGAACGAACGAACGAACGAACGAACGAACGAACGAACGAACGAACGAACGAACGAACGAAAGAACGAACGAAACGAACGAACGAACGAACGAACGAACGAACGAAACGAACGAACGAACAACGACGAACGAACGAACGAGAACGAACGAACTAACGAACAACGAAACGAACGAACGAACAAACGAAACGAACGAACGAACGAACGAACAACGAACGAACGAAGAAACGAACGAACGAACGAACGAAAACGAACGAACGAACGAACTAACGAACGAACGAAACGAACGAACGAAACGAACGAACGAACGAACGAAGAAAACGATAACGACGAACTAACGAACGAAACGAACTAACGAACTAACTAACAACGTAACAAACGAACGAACTAACGAACGAACTAACTAAAACTAACTAACAACTAACGAACTAACTAACGAACTAACTAACGAACTAAGAACTAACAACTAACTAAAACTAACTAACAACTAACAACTACCAACACTAACCGAAAAGAACGAACTAAACTAACTAACAACGAACAACACTAACTAACTAACTACTAACTAACGAACTAACGAAACTAACTAACTAAAACTAACTTAACTAATAACTAAACTAACTACTAACTATCTAACTAACAACTACTAACTCGAACTAACTAACTAACTAACTACTAACCTAACTAACTAACTACTAAACTAACTAACTAACTAAATAACTAACTACAACTACTACTAAATACTAACTAACTAACTAACACTTAGCGGATTCTCTCGCGCATTAATTCGGCATCTTTGACCGAATCCCTTCCCTAGTACATTCGCTCTCTCCTAGGCCCTATTCAAAAGTGGCCTCCTAGTATCAATATAATGTAAATTTACCATCTTGGAAGAGTATTCGGTTAAAGCTTCCATAAAATCCAATACGGTCTTACATTTAACTTGGTCTTTTCTATATGATTCTAGGACTCTTTTGCCTCCCAATTTAGAGGCATACGTCTGTCTGTATATTACATCAGAGTTATAGAATTAATGTAAGTCACTTCTTCTTATCGTACGTCTTTTACTTCCTGAACCCGAGTGACGAGTTTAATTGCTTCATGTATTCGGCAACTGTATTCGTATTTCTAGTACCTTTGCATAAACTTCTTACGCTTATGATTCAATTGCTTCATAACTATATAAGGTCAAAAATATTTTGTGGGCAATCAACATTATAAATAGGTGCATCTAATCACTATTCTCCGATAGGAATTGTTCTAATTTCTTTCATTTCCTCAACAAATGCTTATATAATAACATATCAGTGGTATGTTACCCTGGTGACCTTCGAGTTGTTGCAATTCAAGGGCATAGTTCCCAAGGGACTATCAACTGGGGAAGTCGCTTGACTTGCAGTCGGTTTTTTTTTAGTTCTCTTTATACCATAGTTTTCTCAGAGCGTCCCCTGTAAATAATGAATAGAGATCGTACTTTGGACTACATCTAGGCCGAATCAATAGAATCCATTCCATCTATGTGATGGTGGATTGTCGTTTAGTAAAGATATGATCTGAATATTGTCGGATATTAAACAATGGGGAATGCGATGGTCAAAGATTTAATATTTGATCGAAACGCCTATAGATGATAAGTAAGGTAAGTTCTCTAAAAATTTATCAATTGGACTTAAAGCTTTTATCCTTACCGCCAAAACTTTGGTATTTCTACTAAGCTTTTCTTCTGAACAACTTTTCTGACAGCTTTTACCGATCCAACTTCCAACTGTGCTTAGTTAACTCGATGTTTTATCGATTCATTGACTAATAGGAAACTTTGCCAAATGTATCCATATATCTTCTTGACGTATGATCTATAGTATAATCTGAAACTTATAGGAAGAGGCTCTTTGCTTCTTCGCCAAACGGACTAGCAGCTTTCAGATTCAAATCGTTTCAGCCCGAATGTGCAGGCTTTAACTGGTTGCAGTTAAACTTATCTGCAAGAATTTAAAATTGCCTAATTTTATATTTTAAGTTTTAAATGTTTCTTTAAATGTTGGTTCCAAGATAATTTTATAAATTTGTTGTCATAATAACTCAACATACAAAGTGCTTACAAGGCATAAAAAGAACTTAAATTTACTAACGAAAACCTATTTTGGTTCGTTGGTTAGATGCCTGACTGCCTTGATGTTGGGTTTGGTTGGCTGGATGTTTGGAGTGGAGCTGGAGTGTCTGTTGCAATAATAAATGAACAGAAAACGCTTCATCTTAAGAAAATTACTCATATTATGTGAACTCGACAAAAAGAAAAAAATTATGAAAAATATGGAAAGAAAGTGAAAGATAAAAGAATGATTTGAACATCATTAATTTCATGCTACAATGAAATAAAACCTTTATTTTTTTTCCTTAAAACTTGTAGTTTTTTTTAACATTTTTACCCATAATTTTTTGTTTGGGCCACAGAAAAGTGGCAAGTTAATACTACAGCAGAGGTATGCAGAAGAATGGAATAAAGGGTAAAAATATAAAACTTGAGTTATTTATGCTTTATCCTGCCAGAGTGGTACTTACAAGCAAATATATCATATATAAGATGGAAGGAAGGACGGATGGATGGACGGACGTATCCTTGTCACCCATTATAATAATTGTCAAGTAATTTAAATCAAAGAGATGAAACCGAACAACAGGAACAGTCTGAATGAAAGAAATTCTTATGCCAATGGCATGATTTATTGAAACAAATCTACAAAACTAATGATTAAAACCCTTTTTCCTTTACATTTATCCAACTTTTCTTTCTTATTTCCTGGTAGTTGCTGTTGTAATACCCAACAGCAGAATGAATATTTTGTGGATTTGTTCGTTTTCAGTTGATTTGGAAAATGGTTTGAGGTGCCAGCAAAGCAGTAATTTATTCTCTGCTTTTTTTTTGTGCATTTAGCCTGAGAGTCATTAGTTTTCCTAATGCAAAATCATTTATTATAGAATTTTTCGTCAATAAAACTTTGAATCTGTTGGCAATGATGAATAAAATAAAATGCAAAAATTCATTTAACTCCCCCATAACACCCTCTACCACGTTGCCTCGTTGATTGTTTAAATAAAGGAAACGGAAATTTGCCGCCGGAAGTTGGATGCGAGTCTAAAATTGTGTTTGTTTTACTTACTTCAACAAGAAAACGAAAAAGTATTAATTTTTTTTTTCGTTCATTTCATTTTGTTCATAAAACTCAAGGAAACTCATTTACATGCCACTAAAAATTTATAACAAATAAAATGTACGAACAAAAAAAAACAACAACGAAAAAAAATCCCTTTAAAATATTTTTAAGATAAATGATTGAATGAATGACTGACTCAACTTGGAGTAGTAGTTGAGTGGAGCTGTGTTGAGCTGAATGAATCCATTGAATATTTGTTTCAATCTGCTGGATTTTTTTATTTATTTGAATCCTTGTTAAACGAAAAAAAGGCAAACGAAAATTCAAATTGATTGTTGTGTCAATAGTTTGTCACTCTTGAAAGATTTTAGGAAAAAAAATGTAATTTATTATTTCAAATGAAGTTAAATATTCATCGCTTTTTATTTGCAATTTATTGTAGGAGAAGTGCGATTAATATTTTCATTAAAATGTGCGATATTTAACATTAAGACAATAAGACAAAGGTTTGTATTATAAATGTAGTTGAAATATTAACTTAATTCTGTGCTAATAAATCGATATATCTTGAAAAGTTAGTCTATATCTAAAACTATAAACTGAACAGTTGGATCTTGTTCCAAGTTTAATATAACTCCATTGGAAAATTTAACCGAGTCTCTTCTCGAGACGAAATTGCAGTGGCTTGAAGAGGACTGGCATTCAGTTTGAAAAGCCATTGAGGATCTAATTTTAACTAATGAGAATATTATTCCTGAGAGCGAAAAATGCACGGCAAAAGTGAGATCTGGGTAATATAATGGACCAATTGAAGATGCACAGAGCTTCTAGTACTCAAGGTCCAAGGTCCGTTCAACCAACTATCTCTACGTTGTTCAATACTTCGAATATGTATGTATATAAAGGTTTCTCCTTGTGATACTTAGGAATTTTATGGGGTTTATGAGGAATGGCCATCATTCCGCGATATGTTTACCGTAATTAATGGTAATCACACTTGATTGACACAGGCTCAAAACTTACATATAACATGGAAGGAATAAAAAAATTCTAGCCTATAGTCTAGTCTATAGTGTAGTCTATAGTCTAGTCTATAGTCAAGTTTATAGTCAATTCTATAGTCAAGTCTATAGTCTAGTCTATTGTCAAGTCTATAGTCTAGTCCATAGTCTAGTCTATGGTCAAGTCTATAGTCTAGTCTATAGTCAAGTCTATAGTCTAGTCCATAGTCTAGTCTATAGTCTAGTCTATAGTCTAGTCCATAGTCTAGTCTATAGTCTAGTCTATAGTCTAGTCTATAGTCTAGTCTATAGTCTAGTCTATAGTCTAGTCTATAGTCTAGTCTATAGTCTAGTCTATAGTCTAGTCTGTAGTCTAGTCTAGTCTAATCTATAGTCTAGTCTATAGTCTAGTCTACATATATCATGGAAGGAATAAAAAAATTCTAGCCTATAGTCTAGTCTATAGTCTAGTCTATAGCCTAGTCTATAGTCTAGTCTATAGCCTAGTCTATACTCTAGTCTATAGCCTAGTCTATAGTCTATAGTCTAGTCTATAGTCTAGTCTATAGTCTAGTCTATAGTCTAGTCTATAGTCTAGTCTATAGTCTAGTCTATAGTCTAGTCTATAGTCTAGTCTATAGTCTAGTCTATAGTCTAGTCTATAGTCTAGTCTAGTCTATAGTCTAGTCTATAGTCTAGTCTATAGTCTAGTCTATAGTCTAGTCTATAGTAGTCTATAGTCTAGTCTATAGTCTAGTCTATAGTCTAGTCTATAGTCTAGTCTATAGTCTAGTCTATAGTGTAGTCTATAGTCTAGTCTATAGTCTAGTCTATAGTCTAGTCTATAGTCTAGTCTATAGTCTAGTCTATAGTGTAGTCTATAGTCTAGTCTATAGTCTAGTCTATAGTCTAGTCTATAGTCTAGTCTATAGTCTAGTCTATAGTCTAGTCTATAGTCTAGTCTATAGTCTAGTCTATAGTCTAGTCTATAGTCTATAGTCTAGCTAGTTAGTTAGTTAGTTAGTTAGTTAGTTAGTAGTTAGTTAGTTAGGTAGGTAGGTAGTTAGTAGGTAGTTAGTTAGTAGTTAGTTAGTTATAGTTAGTTAGTTAGTTAGTTAGTTAGTTAGTTAGTTAGTTAGTTAGTTAGTTAGTTAGTTAGTTAGTTAGTTAGTTAGTTAGTTAGTTAGTTAGGAGTTAGTTAGTTAGTTAGTTAGTTTTAGTTAGTTAGTTAGTAGTTAGTTAGTTAGTTAGTTAGTTAGTTAGGTGTTAGTTAGTAGTTAGTAGTTAGTTAGTTAGTTAGTAGTTAGTTAGTTAGTTAGTTAGTAGTTAGTTAGTTAGTCTTAGTTAGTTCAGTTAGTTAGTTAGTTAGTTAGTTAGTTAGTTAGTTAGTTAGTTAGTTAGTAGTTAGTTAGTTAGTTAGTTAGTTAGTTAGTAGTTAGTTAGTTAGTTAGTTAGTTAGTTAGTTAGTTAGTTAGTTAGTTAGTTAGTTAGTTAGTTAGTTAGTTAGTTAGTTAGTAGTTAGTTAGTTAGTTAGTTTAGTTAGTTAGTTAGTAGTTAGTTAGTTAGTTAGTTAGTTAGTTAGTTAGTTAGTTAGTTAGTTAGTTAGTTAGTTAGTTAGTTAGTTAGTTAGTTAGTTAGTTAGTTAGTTAGTTAGTTAGTAGTTAGTTAGTTAGTTAGTTAGTTAGTTAGTTAGTTAGTTAGTTAGTTAGTTAGTTAGTTAGTTAGTTAGTTAGTTAGTTAGTAGTTAGTTAGTTAGTTAGTTAGTTAGTTAGTTAGTTAGTTAGTTAGTTAGTTAGTTAGTTAGTTAGTTAGTTAGTTAGTTAGTTAGTTAGTTAGTTAGTTAGTTAGTTAGTTAGTTAGTTAGTTAGTTAGTTAGTTAGTTAGTTAGTTAGTTAGTTAGTTAGTTAGTTAGTTAGTTAGTAGTTAGTTAGTTAGTTAGTTAGTTAGTTAGTTAGTTAGTTAGTTAGTTAGTTAGTTAGTAGTTAGTTAGTTAGTTAGTTAGTTAGTTAGTTAGTTAGTTAGTAGTTAGTTAGTTAGTTAGTTAGTTAGTTAGTTAGTTAGTTAGTTAGTTAGTTAGTTAGTTAGTTAGTTAGTTAGTTAGTTAGTTAGTTAGTTAGTTAGTTAGTTAGTTAGTTAGTAGTTAGTAGTTAGTTAGTTAGTTAGTTAGTTAGTTAGTTAGTTAGTTAGTTAGTTAGTTAGTTAGTTAGTAGTTAGTTAGTTAGTTAGTTAGTTAGTTAGTTAGTTAGTTAGTTAGTTAGTTAGTTAGTTAGTTAGTTAGTTAGTAGTTAGTTAGTTAGTTAGTTAGTTAGTTAGTTAGTTAGTAGTTAGTTAGTTAGTTAGTTAGTTAGTTAGTTAGTTAGTTAGTTAGTTAGTTAGTTAGTTAGTTAGTTAGTTAGTTAGTTAGTTAGTTCGTAGTTAGTTAGTTAGTTAGTTAGTTAGTTAGTTAGTTAGTTAGTTAGTTAGTTAGTTAGTTAGTTAGTTAGTTAGTTAGTTAGTTAGTTAGTTAGTTAGTTAGTTAGTTAGTTAGTTAGTTAGTTAGTTAGTAGTAGTTAGTTAGTTAGTAGTTAGTTAGTTAGTTAGTTAGTTAGTTAGTTAGTTAGTTAGTTAGTTAGTTAGTTAGTTAGTTAGTTAGTTAGTTAGTTAGTTAGTTAGTTAGTTAGTTAGTTAGTTAGTTAGTTAGTAGTTAGTTAGTTAGTTAGTTAGTTAGTTAGTTAGTTAGTTAGTTAGTTAGTTAGTAGTTAGTTAGTTAGTTAGTTAGTTAGTTAGTAGTAGTTAGTAGTAGTTAGTTAGTTAGTTAGGTTAGTTAGTTAGTTAGTTAGTAGTTTAGTTAGTTAGTAGTTAGTTAGTTAGTTAGTTAGTTAGTTAGTTAGTTAGTTAGTTAGTTAGTTAGTTAGTTAGTTAGTTAGTTAGTTAGTTAGTTAGTTAGTTAGTTAGTTAGTTAGTTAGTAGTTAGTTAGTTAGTTAGTTAGTTAGTTAGTTAGTTAGTTAGTTAGTTAGTTAGTTAGTTAGTAGTTAGTTAGTTAGTTAGTTAGTTAGTTAGTTAGTTAGTTAGTTAGTTAGTTAGTTAGTTAGTTAGTTAGTTAGTTAGTTAGTTAGTTAGTTAGTTAGTTAGTTAGTTAGTTAGTTAGTTAGTTAGTTAGTTAGTTAGTTAGTTAGTAGTTAGTTAGTTAGTTAGTTAGTTAGTTAGTTAGTTAGTTAGTTAGTTAGTTAGTTAGTTAGTTAGTAGTAGTTAGTTAGTTAGTTAGTTAGTTAGTTAGTTAGTTAGTTAGTTAGTTAGTTAGTTAGTTAGTTAGTTAGTTAGTTAGTTAGTAGTTAGTTAGTTAGTTAGTTAGTTAGTTAGTTAGTTAGTTAGTTAGTTAGTTAGTTAGTTAGTTAGTTAGTTAGTTAGTTAGTTAGTTAGTAGTTAGTTAGTTAGTTAGTTAGTTAGTTAGTTAGTTAGTTAGTTAGTTAGTTAGTTAGTTAGTTAGTTAGTTAGTTAGTTAGTTAGTTAGTTAGTTAGTAGTTAGTTAGTTAGTTAGTTAGTTAGTTAGTTAGTTAGTTAGTTAGTTAGTTAGTTAGTTAGTTAGTTAGTTAGTTAGTAGTTAGTTAGTTAGTTAGTTAGTTAGTTAGTTAGTTAGTTAGTTAGTTAGTTAGTTAGTTAGTTAGTTAGTTAGTTAGTTAGTTAGTTAGTTAGTTAGTTAGTTAGTTAGTTAGTTAGTTAGTTAGTTAGTTAGTTAGTTAGTTAGTTAGTTAGTTAGTTAGTTAGTTAGTTAGTTAGTTAGTTAGTTAGTTAGTTAGTTAGTTAGTTAGTTAGTTAGTTAGTTAGTTAGTTAGTTAGTTAGTTAGTTAGTTAGTTAGTTAGTTAGTTAGTTAGTTAGTTAGTTAGTTAGTTAGTTAGTTAGTTAGTTAGTTAGTTAGTTAGTTAGTAGTTAGTTAGTTAGTTAGTTAGTTAGTTAGTTAGTTAGTTAGTTAGTAGTTAGTTAGTTAGTTAGTTAGTTAGTTAGTTAGTTAGTTAGTTAGTTAGTTAGTTAGTTAGTTAGTTAGTTAGTTAGTTAGTTAGTTAGTTAGTTAGTTAGTTAGTTAGTTAGTTAGTTAGTTAGTTAGTTAGTTAGTTAGTTAGTTAGTTAGTTAGTTAGTTAGTTAGTTAGTTAGTTAGTTAGTTAGTTAGTTAGTTAGTTAGTTAGTTAGTTAGTTAGTTAGTTAGTTAGTTAGTTAGTTAGTTAGTTAATTAGTTAGTGATGTTTCTACTTATTCCTTAACTATTAATGTAAGCGTAACAATATAGTTAATTAGATCAATATATGCAATTTCTCAGAAAGTGAACTATGTTATTGTAAGTTTGTTTATGTGCAGTTTTATTTTTAAATTTCCATTCTACCAAATAAACCCTTTTTTGCTGTAATTTATAACTTAATTTTACACACCTCTTAAATAACAGTTTATACTTTTTACGCGAACATTGTTTTAACACCAACAAAAAAATTTTATATTTGATTGCAAACAACAAAGTGAACGTAACAGAAAAAACGACTTCAAAACGAAAGAAGAATCCCTATGTTTTATTTTTTTTGCGGGTATCCCCTCAATAAACCAAAATACAAAACAAATTTATTTGTATACAAAAGTTTGCATTGTTGATTGGTTTATGTGGCTAAGCAGGGGCGTCGAGAAGTAGGGGTGTTGCGATGATTTTTTATGATAAAGATTGTGGAGCTGGTAATGTGGAATTCGGCGGAGGGTGTGTAAAGAAAGCTATGAAAATGTTGTTTTTTTGTTTCTCCGCTTTTTCGTTACCCCTTTTGTTGTTCAAAATAATAAAAATATATTCAGTGGTTGTTTCGTTCTCTTATTGTATATCATTTTTATTATTAGTGGGAATAAATAACTTTTTTATGTTGAATTGCTTTTTTAACACTTATTCGCCATAAAACAAACACCAACTCTAACAACCGGAAAATAAAAAGTATAAAACGGAGTAAAATCAAACAAAAGTGTTAAATTTTGGTCTGATAAAATGTTGTTTCAATCCCACTCCACGGGACGTTCGGTTTTCTTTCATGTTTTCTATGTGTAGTTAGGTGAAACAAAAATAACAAAAAATTTAATTGTTTAAAATGGAATATTTATAGAAAAAAACAAATCAACAGTGAAACAAAACAAATGTACAAATTATTGTAAATTTAAGAAAACTTTAAAAAAAACTGTCTTTCATAAAAAAAACTAAATTCTTAATTATCTTCTAAAGAAAAAAATGATATATTATAAAAATTTCCAACAACTTCTTTTGCTGTGAAACTTTTGTAAAAGTAAATAAATATTTTACACAAAGACAAGGACAATACTTCCTTTATATATAAAGGACTATATTAAAATGAAATATTTAATTAAAATATTTTGCACATTTCCTGTTAATTGTAACTATTTATTAATAAATATTTTAATTGCAAAAGATATAATGAAAAGACTTTCTTGCGCAGAATGAAGATGACAATGAAGGTGAGCATGAAAAACTTTTCCAGTTCAAATGTAAAGCTATAAATGTTGCTTTTTATTTGAACTTAAGAAGTTTTTCTTTATGTCGACCTTCTGTCTTTTTAATGAATTTGTAGTTTAATCAGTGAAGTATGTACTATAGTTATATTATCTTTATTAAAATTATCTGTCGAACAGGGTCTTTATTGTTATTGTGTATTGCAATATCTATTAAACTGTACAGCTATAAATCATCCATAAAAATTAGACTATAGATCAGTCTATAGTCCTGATTAAAGCTCAGTTTTAGTCTGGACTATAGTTCAGTTTATATTCTGGACTATAGATTAGTCTATAGTCTGGACTATAGATCACTCTATAGTCTGGACTATAGATCAGTCTATAGTCTGGACTAAAGATTAGTCTATATTCTGGACTATAGATCAGTCTATAGTCTGGACTATAGATCAGTCCATAGTCTGGACTATAGATCAGTCTATAGTCTGGACTATAGATCAGTCTATAGACTGGACTATACATCAGTCTATAGACTGGACTAACATCAGTCTATAGACTGGACTACTGATCAGTCTATAGTCTGGACTATAGATCAGTCTATAGTCTGGACTATAGATCAGTCTATAGTCTGGACTATAGATCAGTCTATAGTCTGGACTATAGATCAGTCTATATCTGGACTATTGTGTGTTGCAATATCTATTAAACTCTATAGCTATAGATCAGTCTATAGTCCTGATTAAAGCTCAGTTTTAGTCTGGACTATAGATCAGTCTATAGTCTGGACTATAGATCAGTCTATAGTCTGGACTATAGATCAGTCTATAGTCTGGACTATAGATCAGTCTATAGTCTGGACTATAGATCAGTCTATAGTCTGGACTATAGATAAGTCTATAGTCTGGACTATAGATAAGTCTATAGTCAGGACTATAGATTAGTTTATAGTCTGGATCAGTATATGGTCTGGACTATAGATCAGTCTGTAGTACGAAGTATAGATCTGTCTATAGATCAGTTTATAGTCAGGACTATAGATCAGTCTATAGTCTGGATTGTAGGGCAGTCTATATAGGCTGGACTATAAGGCTGTGTGTAGTCTGAACTATAGAGCTAAAGCATACACTTTTCATCAATTTGGTTACCTTATTATTTTCCAATTTATGATAAAATAGTGATTTGGAATCATTTGTATTAGAACTATTTTCCCATGTCGCTGAATCGTTCTTTATTATTTAACAAATATTTCCAGACATTGATTTAATCAAATTCCACAGATCCTTTAAAACATCTCTTAAAGACTTCTATTGAATATTTTGCAGCTATTCATTTTTATTTTGTTTCTTCTGTCCATGGTTTAAGGCAAAAGTTCATGTGGCAACAAGTGTTGTTACATAGAATAGCAGAGACTTTTGCTTTAGTTACTAGCTAAAGGGCATGCTGTCACTTGTTACCATTTTTTCCAATTCCTTTTCATCTTCTGTACATTTTACCTCCAGCACACTCGAGTCAAAGTTTTACAATCTGTTAGAGAAACGAAAAGGAAAAAAAAAACATGAAATACAATGAGTAAATAGAGGTGAAGTATGGCTGCCACTTGGCTGTTTGGCTTGACTTGTCTAGTTATGTTTTGTTGTATTGTATTGTACACTTTAGATTTGTTGTTATTTTTTTTTTAACTGACTTGTGGGCCCCACCTTCCAGATATATGTATGTTTGTGGGAGTATAACGTTGCATCCTGCATTTTATTTAAAATCCACCTGAAACACAACACAAGTTGATGGCAGCTAAAAGGTGGAAAATTGTTTACTTGCAACAGCACAACAGTTTCTGTTGTATTGCTGTTGCAATTGCTAAGGCAGGGCATGAAGAAGTACTTAAGGAGCCGAAGAAGCTTAACAAGAATTTCTAGTTAAGTAGTGATTTTTAATGCTCTTCCAGTGAGTTTGTCTTTAATCTTTCGTTTGTTTCTGTTTTATTTTATTTATTTCATTTTATTATTGTTACTGTTGTTGTTCTTGTATTTGTTGGTTTCTATTTCTTTGTGCGTTTTCTTGGAGTGGAAATTGTTAAGATTTTCCAAGTGGTTTTTCTACAATTTCCTTTACTTTGCTTGATTTTCTTAAAAGTTGCAGATACTTTTGTAGTTGTTTTATAACAGGTATTGGTTTAAGGACATTAAAACACAAAGCAATTAGAAATTTGTAACAAAATTTATTTTCTAATGGTATTTCATCATATTACCAGCATGTTTCTAGTCTTTTGGCCAACCTGAATCATATCGAAGTTGAGGGTTAAACGTAAGGATGTTAAGGTAGACTGAGAAATTGAAAGACTTTGTTCACTTGCCTTTGTTGTCTGTTTTGGTTGATATTATATTGAAAATATATATATTTTTTTTTATTTTTTAAAAGATCCAAGATATTATAACTTTAACCACAATATACCGATACAGATGTTGTTGTCTATTTTACTTCACAGTTGGAAATTTTATAAAAAATAATAGAGTTTTATTTATGAAATGAAATCCATTCAAATGTTTAATTTACTATTTTATCTACCCTATAGGCTTGACTATAGTATTGACTATTCATTTGTCTATAGTCAGTCTACAGTCTGTCTATAGTCTGACCTATAGATTAATCTTTAGTCTTGACTATAGTCCAGTCTATAGTTTTCACTATAGTCCAGTCTATAGTCTTGACTATAGATCAGTCTATAGTCTTGACTATAGTTCAGTCTATAGTCTTCACTATAATTCAGTCTATAGTCTTGGCTATAGATCTGTCTATAGTCTTGACTATAGTTCAGTCTTGGCTATATATCTGTCTAAAGTTTTGGCTATAGATCTGTCTATAGTCTTGACTATAGATCAGTCTAGAGTCTTGTGTATAGATCAGTTTATAGTCTTGACTATAGATCAGTCTATAGTCTTGACTACAGATCAGTCTATAGTCTTTACTATAGAACATAAATTAGATCAGTCTATAGTCTTGACTATAGTTCAGTCTATAGTCTTGACTATAATACAATCTATAGTCTTGAATATAATTCAGTCTATAGTCTTGGCTATAGATCTGTCTATAGTCTTGGCTTTTGATCAGTCTATAGTCTTGGCTATAGATCAGTCTATAGTCTTGACTATAGATCAGTCTATAGTCTTGACTACAGATCAGTCTATAGTCTTGACTACAGATCAGTCTATAGTCTTGACTATAGTTCTGTCTATAGTCTTGGCTATAGGTCTTTCTATAGTCTTGGCTATAGATCTGTCTTTAGTCTTGACTATATATCAGTCTATAGTCTTGACTGTAGATCAGTCCATAGTCTTGACTGTAGATCAGTCTATAGTCTTGACTTTAGATCAGTCTATAGTCTTGACTATAGATCTGTCTATAGTCTTGACTATAGATCAGTCTATAGTCTTTACTATAGACTAAATACCTGACTATAGTCTTGACTATAGATCTGTCTATAGTCTTGACTATAGATCAGTCTAGAGTCTTGACTACAGATTAGTCTATAGTCTTGACTATAGATCAGTCTATAGTCTTGACTACGGACCAGTGTACAGTCTTTACTATAGAACATATATTATATCAGTCTATAGTCTTGACTATAGATCAGTCTATAGTCTTGACTGTAAATCAGTCCATAGTCTTGACTGTAGATCAGTCTATAGTCTTAACTTTAGATAAGTCTAAAGTCTTGACTATAGATCTGTCTATAGTCTTGACTATAGATCAGTTTATAGTCTTGACTATAGATCAGTCTCTAGTCTTTACTATAGACTTAATACCTGACTATAGTCTTGGCTATAGGCCACTCCATAAACTTGAGTATAGACCACTATATAGTCTTTACTAAAGATAGGTTTATGGTCTGGACTATATACCTGTCTTGACTAAAGAACATTATATATCCTTGACTAGAGAACATTCTATAGTCTTGACTATAGATCAGTCGATAGTCTTGACTATAGATCAATCTATGTTCTTGACTGTAAATCAGTCCATGGTCTTGACTGTAGATCAGTCTATAGTCTTAACTTTTGATAAGTCTATAGTCTTTACTATAGATCAGACTATAGTCTTGATTATAGATCAGTCTATATTCGTGACTATAGACTATATACCTGTCTATAGGCTTGGCTATAGACCATTCTATAAACTTGACTAGAGACCACTCTATAGTTTTGTCTTTAGATTACTCTATAGTCTCTACTATAGATCGGTTTATGGTCTGGACTATATACCTTACTATAGTCTTGACTATAGAACATTATATATCCTTGACTAGAGAACATTCTATAGTCTTGATTATAGATCAGTCTATAATCTTGACTATAGATCACTCTTTGGTCTTGACTATAGATCTGTCTATAATCTTGACTATAGTTCAGTCTATAGTCTTGACTATAATTCAGTCTATAGTCTTGACTATACATCAGTCTATAGTCTTGACTATAGATCATTCTATAGTCTTTACTATAGAACAGTTTATGTTCGTGATTGTAGTCCTTTTTATAGACTTGCCATTTTGGGATCTACTTAAAAAGATACCTAACATTTATAATCTTCAATACTAACGGGTTTCTACGTGTTTATATTCACACATTTTGCCCATTTACATAAACACAAATGATTATTCCCAAATTCTACTTATTCAAATCGATACAAATTTATATTACAAATTCAAATGTAAGAACAAAACTAAAGATATTATTTCAATATTCGTTTCTAGTTGCAATTTAAAAAGAACCAATTTTAAAAATCCATTGCTTGGACTATTAGACTATAGATCTAATTATATTGTTATCCTGTAAACAGTTCTTTTTTGTTTGCTTTTATATTTTTGTATGAATTTTCCCAAAAAATAAAAATAGTTTTCCATATATGAAAAATGCTATGTGTGTGCAGCTCTTTTCATTTTCTTCCTTTTTCGGGTCGTCATCATCTTCTTATTCTATTTTAATTTGCTTTCAAAAGGTTAAATAATGAATTTTTCTGTTTGTGTATTTCAGCATGTGGTTAAAGGCAGTGATTTAAAGGAGTGTGTTGGTGTGCAGCTGCACTAAGTTTGCATTACTGTCTAAAGTCCATATGTAGAATCTAAAGCTTAACATCGGTTAAGCTTTAGAATTTTTTAAAATTGCCATTCATGAGATTTAATTGGATTTGAATTAAAAAGATCACATTCTTTAATTATCAGTCAATATCATGGGTGTTTGTAGATTTTCATAAATTCAAGACCCTGCAGTTTGGAGTTATTGTACCGAATTGAAAAAATTGACTCCGTAATAGACTACTTCCGGTGGATTTAGTCACAGTCCATAAAAGGAGGTTAAATGCTTCAACTGATCCAAAATATCAATAAATTTGAGTCTGCAATATTGCTAGGAATTTTGATATAATACAGACTTAAAGGGATCCATTGCATTGTTGTACAACTGCTGGGGAAAGATAATCATAAAGGAAATTGTGAGAATATGTGCAAATGAACATACTTTACTGATGAGAGACAGACAAATGTACATACATAGTTACGACGGCAACCTAATGAAAATTGAAAATATGTTGCCATTATTTTTCTTGATTTAATAGTATTTGCGTTGTGAATGTTCATATGTGTAAGTAAGACATACGATAAATGTATGTAAGTTTATGTAGTTGTTATTATTGTTTTAATATTTAAACTACAAAAAAATATAGACAGATAAACAAACAATATACATACAATCATACATAATAAACTCATACAAATATACTTATACAATCTTACACTTACACACACAAATATACGTATGTACATATATGTATATATTTTCAAATATGTATAAAATAAAACTATTTATGTCAAACAACATCAACACAAAAACATTTGCAGTTTTTGAGTATAATATCTAAATACAAACATTTACACATACATATGTATATTACCACACATACACACTTAATATCCATATACACATACAAACATACATATTTCCTCTTAATAAAAGAAAGAAGAATTTTTGCCACAAAATTTATGAAGTAAAATTTAATTACGAAATAATAAAGTTCATAACCATACAGGGTGTTTAAATAATTCTATCTCTGTATGTATTGTATATATACTAATACTCATTTTCTGTTTATATCACCCTTTATAGTCAACACCCATTTTCTTGTTGGATTTCTTCTGGTAACAAAAATCAAACAAAATTTTAATTTACTTATATGTTGAAAGTTCATAACATCCATTAGAAAAATGTTACAAAAATATTGTTGTTCATCTTAAAATCTATGTAGATTTTGGAACATCACAAATATTAGTACATCATATATCCGCAGACTTAGAAATATATAGAGAGAATTTGTTCAAGTTGAATAATACATTGAAAATCTTTTCAAGCAACAACAGCTTAAATTTTAATATTAGATTTATCTCAACCTTTGACATAGAGAAAAAATGGACAGACATGAAGGAATTAAAATTAAATTGATTTTATATGAACAGCAGAACTAACTAACTAACTAACTAACTAACTAACTAACTAACTAACTAACTAACTAACTAACTAACTAACTAACTAACTAACTAACTAACTAACTAACTACTAACTAACTAACTAACTAACTAACTAACTAACTAACTAACTAACTAACTAACTACTAACTAACTAACTAACTAACTAACTAACTAACTAACTAACTAACTAACTAACTAACTAACTAACTAACTAACTAACTAACTAACTAACTAACTAACTAACTAACTAACTAACTAACTAACTAACTAACTAACTAACTAACTAACTAACTAACTAACTAACTAACTAACTACTAACTAACTAACTAACTAACTAACTACTACTAACTAACTAACTAACTAACTAACTAACTAACTAACTAACTAACTAACTAACTAACTAACTAACTAACTAACTAACTAACTAACTAACTAACTAACTAACTAACTAACTAACTAACTAACTAACTAACTAACTAACTAACTAACTAACTAACTAACTAACTAACTAACTAACTAACTAACTAACTAACTAACTAACTAACTACTAACTAACTAACTAACTAACTAACTAACTAACTAACTAACTAACTAACTAACTAACTAACTAACTAACTAACTAACTAACTAACTAACTAACTAACTAACTAACTAACTAACTAACTAACTAACTAACTAACTAACTAACTAACTAACTAACTAACTAACTAACTAACTAACTAACTAACTAACTAACTAACTAACTACTAACTAACTAACTAACTAACTAACTAACTAACTAACTAACTAACTAACTAACTAACTAACTAACTAACTAACTAACTAACTAACTAACTAACTAACTAACTAACTAACTAACTAACTAACTAACTAACTAACTAACTAACTAACTAACTAACTAACTAACTAACTAACTAACTAACTAACTAACTACTAACTAACTAACTAACTAACTAACTAACTAACTAACTAACTAACTAACTAACTAACTAACTAACTAACTAACTAACTAACTAACTAACTAACTACTAACTAACTAACTACTAACTAACTAACTAACTAACTAACTAACTAACTAACTAACTAACTAACTAACTAACTAACTAACTAACTAACTAACTAACTAACTACTAACTAACTAACTAACTACTAACTAACTAACTAACTAACTAACTAACTAACTAACTAACTAACTAACTAACTAACTAACTAACTAACTAACTAACTAACTAACTAACTAACTAACTAACTAACTAACTAACTACTAACTAACTAACTAACTAACTACTAACTAACTAACTAACTAACTAACTAACTAACTAACTAACTAACTAACTAACTAACTACTAACTAACTAACTAACTAACTAACTAACTAACTAACTAACTAACTAACTAACTAACTAACTAACTAACTAACTAACTACTAACTAACTAACTAACTAACTAACTAACTACTAACTAACTAACTACTAACTAACTAACTAACTAACTAACTAACTAACTAACTAACTAACTAACTAACTAACTAACTAACTAACTAACTAACTAACTAACTAACTAACTAACTAACTACTAACTAACTAACTAACTAACTAACTAACTAACTAACTAACTAACTAACTAACTAACTAACTAACTAACTAACTAACTAACTAACTAACTAACTAACTAACTAACTAACTAACTAACTAACTAACTAACTAACTAACTAACTAACTAACTAACTAACTAACTAACTAATTAGAAAGGGCGACAAATACCGCGACCTTGTTTTAGATCTTTTGTACAGTCCTTATATTCGATTCGACCAACGGTTGCATCTTCCTCTGATATAGCCTTGTGGGATACCAAAGAATGGCTCTGACCCGATAAATGGGCGATGGGAGTCCGTTCGTTGCCAGAGTGACCTTCATAGCCAGGTATCCAACATAATGTTAATTTGTTGTGTTTACTCAATTTATTTATTAAAGTCATACGGTCCATTACGAAACCCGACCAGGCTTCATATGGTAGTAAGGCCTTAAGGGCTTCCTGACTGTCTAACATTATGTATATTCTTAGACCCCTTGTCCTCCTCCTCACGCACTCAATAGCACATATGAAGATGGCGTACATTTCCGCCTGGAAGATTAAGGGGTATTTTTCCATGGAGATTGCATTCTGGAAGTTAGGTCCACGAATAACTGTCTCACCAGTTTCACCAACTAACTAAGAATTAATGTACTGAGCACGAGAAAAGTGAACATTTTTGTTTGAAAGGAGCCTTAGTTCTATACCAGCAATAGTTTCGCAGTAATTATTTTTAAAATGGGTCTAAAAAATTCCGTAATTCCGTAATTCCGTAATCGTATTTTTTTTTGTAGTTTTGCTTCACAAAATTATCTTTAGTGGGTTTGAAAAGTAGTATATTATTGTCGCTTTTAATCGAAATAGGTGTCAAAATTGTCGCAATTTTTATCGTACACAGAAAAATATTTCAAAAATTGTTTGTCATTATGTTTGGTCCATGGAATATTTTGGAATTTATATGTCTTTTGTAATGCACTAAAAGACGTTTTGCGGCACAGAAATAATCTGAAATAATCTCGTGTGGTCCACGGGACATCCTGCATTGGCATTTATTACCATTATTTTAACATGGTTATTAGGGCTTATTTTGGAACTTATTTTTAAACTCAAAATCTCTTAAGTACGCAAATGCCCGCTCAGACAAAATAAATACTAGTGTTTTATTAATGTTTAAATATGTACAACTCTTTCAATGCATTTATAAACTACTCAACAATACTTTTATAAAACAATCCTAACAATTAAAAAACTCTACTAAATATTGACCCCTCTAACCAAATGGTTTAAATAAATCCAGACAATGCATTGTTGGATGTTAATAAATTAAATCGAAAAATTTCTAAAATTCTCTAAACATACCAAGTTGGGGATAAACAATGAATTTGAATGAATAAATGAATGAACAAACATCAAAACAATGAAATTATTTCGAATTTAAATCGTATTTAGTTAGGTTGGCAGGAAATTACTTAAATGTTCAGACAAACGAAAAAAAAACAACAAAATAAAAGAGATTAAACTAAAATAGCAACAAAACTAAAACGCTTTTAGATGAAAACTAAAACTACTAAGAGTAAATTAAATACTCACACATAAATAATTCAACTGGCATAACTAGTCAGGGGACAAACTATTACAGCTACACTTAGAACACTTTTGACAGTCAAGTTCATGTTGTTAATAACAATACGAAAAATTCAGTTTTTTAATTCTTATAAATCAATTCAGTCCTCTTTCGTTTTCGATACTAAAAAATTTCTCAAAAAAGTATAATAATTGTAAAAAGAGTCCTTGGTGTATTTTTCACACAATAAGTGACATAATTGACAAACCACAACAGTTGAAAGAATAACTAGAAAGATTCAAACTAATTTTCCTTAATGAAAATAACAGGGGTGAAATTGTACACAATATGATGATTAATAAATGGAAAAACAATCAAGTTTATCTTTATCCTTCGGGACTAGTTTGCTTATAGATTAGAGAGTTTGTTTTGGGGGAAAGTTTTTTTAAATCAAATTTATGAAATAAATAGACTAGACAATAAACTAGACTATAGACTAGACTATAGACTAGACTAACTAGACTAGACTAGACTATAGACTAGACTATAGACTAGACTATAGACTAGACTACTATAGACTAGACTATAGACTAGACTATAGACTAGACTATAGACTAGACTATAGACTAGACTATAGACTAGACTATAGACTAGACTATAGACTAGACTATAGACTATACTATAGACTAGACTATAGACTAGACTATAGACAAGACTATAGACTAGACTATAGACTAGACTATAGACTAGACTATAGACTAGACTATAGACTAGACTATAGAC
Organism: Lucilia sericata; assembly: GCF_015586225.1. Classification (NCBI taxonomy): domain Eukaryota; kingdom Metazoa; phylum Arthropoda; class Insecta; order Diptera; family Calliphoridae; genus Lucilia; species Lucilia sericata. The sequence goes on from NW_023994230.1 coordinate 159,319, forward strand.
TAGACTATAGACTAGACTATAGACTAGACTATAGACTAGACTATAGACTAGACTATAGACTAGACTATAGACTAGACTATAGACTAGACTATAGACTAGACTATAGACTAGACTATAGACTAGACTATAGACTAGACTATAGACTAGACTATAGACTAGACTATAGACTAGACTATAGACTAGACTATAGACTAGACTATAGACTAGACTATAGACTAGACTATGGACTAGACTATAGACTAGACTATAGACTAGACTATAGACTAGACTATAGACTAGACTATAGACTAGACTATAGACTAGACTATAGACTAGACTATAGACTAGACTATAGACTAGGACTATAGACTAGACTATAGAACTAGACTATAGACTAGACTATAGACCTGACTAGAGACTAGACTATAGACTATACTATAGGACTAGACTATAGACTAGACTATAGACTAGACTTAGACTAGACTATAGACTATACTAAGACTAGACTATAGACTAGACTATAGACTAGACTATAGACTAGACTATAGACTAGACTATAGACTAGACTATTAGACTAGACTATAAGACTAGACTATAAGCTAGACTATAGACTAGGACATAAGACTAGACTATAGACTAGACTATAGACTAGACTATAGACTAAGACTATAATACTAGACTATAGACTAACTAAGACTATAACTAAGAGACAACTAGAGACTAGACTATAGACTAGACTATAGACTAGACTATAGACTAGACTATAGGACTAGACTATAAGACTAGACTATAGACTATAATATAGACTAGACTATAGACTAGACTATAGACCTAGACGATAGACCCCTTTAGACTATAGACTAGACTATAGACTAGACATAGACTAGACATTAGACTAAGACTAATGGACTAGACTATAGACTAGACTATAGACTAGACTATAGACTAGACTAGAGCCTGGACTAGACTATAGACTAGACTATAGACTAGACTATAGACTAGACTATAGACTAGACTATAGACTAGACTATAGACTAGACTATAGACTAGACTATAGACTAGACTATAGACTAGACTATAGACTAGACTATAGACTAGACTATAGACTAGACTATAGACTAGACTATAGACTAGACTATAGACTAGACTATAGACTAGACTATAGACTAGACTACAGACTAGACTATAGACTAGACTATAGACTAGACTATAGACTAGACTATAGACTAGACTATAGACTAGACTATAGACTGGACAATAGACTAGACTATAGACTAGACTATAGACTAGACTATAGACTAGACTATAGACTAGACTATAGACTAGACTATAGACTAGACTATAGACTAGACTATAGACTAGACTATATACTATACTATAGACTATAGACTAGACTACAGACTAGACTATAGACTAGACTATAGACTAGACTATAGACTAGACTACAGACTAGACTATAGACTAGACTATAGACTAGACTATAGACTAGACTATAGACTAGACTATAGACTAGACTATAGACTAGACTATAGACTAGACTATAGACTAGACTATAGACTAGACTATAGACTAGACTATAGACTAGACTATAGACTAGACTATAGACTAGACTATAGACTAGACTACAGACTAGACTATAGACTAGACTATAGACTAGACTATAGACTAGACTATAGATTAGACTATAGATTAGACTATAGACTAGACTATAGACTAGACTATAGACTAGACTATAGACTAGACTATAGACTAGACTATAGACTAGACTATAGACTAGACTACAGACTAGACTATAGACTAGACTATAGACTAGACTATAGACTAGACTATAGACTAGACTATAGACTAGACTATAGACTAGACTATAGACTAGACTATAGACTAGACTATAGACTAGACTATAGACTAGACTATAGACTAGACTATAGACTAGACTATAGACTAGACTATAGACTAGACTATAGACTAGACTATAGACTAGACTATAGACTAGACTATAGACTAGACTATAGACTAGACTATAGACTAGACTATAGACTAGACTATAGACTAGACTATAGACTAGACTATAGACTAGACTATAGACTAGACTATAGACTAGACTATAGACTAGACTAGACTAGACTATAGACTAGACTATAGACTCGACTATAGACTAGACTATAGACTAGACTATAGACTAGACTATAGACTAGACTATAGACTAGACTATAGACCTAGACTATAGACTAGACTATAGACTAGACTATAGACTAGCATACTACTAGACTAGACTATAGACTATAGACTATAGCCTATAGACTATACTATAGACTAGGACTATAGACTAGACTATAGACTAGACTATAGACTAGACTATAGACTAGACTATAGACTAGACTATAGACCTTAGACTACTATGACTAAGACTATAGACTGACTATAGACTAGACTATAGACTAGACTTATAGACTAGACTATAGACTAGACCTATAGACTAGACTATAGACTAGGACTAGACTAGACTATAGACTAGACTATAGACTAGACTATAGACTAGACTATAGACTAGACTATAGCTAACTATAGACTAGACTATAAGACTAGACCTATAGACTAGACTATAGACTAGACTATAGACAATAGACTATAGACTAGACTATAGAACTAGAGACTATAGACTAGACTATAGACTAGACTATAGACTAGACTATAGACTAGACTATAGACCTAGACTATAGAAGACCTAGACTAGACTAAGACTAGACTATAGACTAGACTATAGACTAGAGCTATAGACTAGACTATAGACTAGACTATAGACTAGACTATAGACAGACTATAGACTAGACTATAGACTAGACTATAGACTAGACTATAGACTAGACATAGACTAGACTAAGACTAGACTATAGACTAGACTATAGACTAGACTATAGACTAGACTATAGACTAGACTATAGACTAGACTATAGACTAGACTATAGACTAGACTATAGACTAGACTATAGACTAGACTATAGACTAGACTATAGACTAGACTATAGACTAGACTATAGACTAGACTATAGACTAGACTATAGACTAGACTATAGACTAGACTATAGACTAGACTATAGACTAGACTATGACGAGACTATAGACTAGACTATAGACTAGACTATAGACTAGACTATAGACTAGACTATAGACTAGACTATAGACTAGACTATAGACTAGACTATAGACTAGACTATAGACTAGACTATAGACTAGACTATAGACTAGACTATAGACTAGACTATAGACTAGACTATAGACTAGACTAGACTAGACTATAGACTAGACTATAGACTAGACTATAGACTAGACTATAGACTAGACTATAGACTAGACTATAGACTAGACTATAGACTAGACTATAGACTAGACTATAGACTAGACTATAGACTAGACATAGACTAGACTATAGACTAGACTATAGACTAGACTATAGACTAGACTATAGACTAGACTATAGACTAGACTATAGACTAGACTATAGACTAGACTATAGACTATAGACTAGACTATAGACTAGACTATAGACTAGACTATAGACTAGACTATAGACTAGACTATAGACTAGACTATAGACTAGACTATAGACTAGACTATAGACTAGACTATAGACTAGACTATAGACTAGACTTAGACTAGACTAGACTAGACTAGACTATAGACTAGACTATAGACTAGACTATAGACTAGACTATAGACTAGACTATAGACTAGACTAGACTAGACTAGACTATAGACTAGACTATAGACTAGACTAGACTATGTATTGATTCTAATAGAATGATTATATACAACAATCATATACTTTATGTTTTGGTGTGTTTACACAAGCATATGATTGATGTATGATCAAGCATCTTTATTAAAACTAATAAGGTGTTTACACATTAAATAAAGAGGGTGTTTACATATACAACATCTCCCCTTTTTGAGATATAATATATAATAATATATAACTTATGGTATATTAGTAAAGTACTTATTAATACATAAAAAAAAATTTTAAAATAATTGTCTCATTTTAAAGCTTACAAATTTAATTTTTCTGGCTGTTTTACAATTCTGCCACTTTTTGTAATATACTTATTTTCATTAGTTACTTCAGGATTCACTAAGCATTTTTTACTTTGATTTTCTTCATTAATATTACCCTCAATACCATCATCATTATTTAATTCAACTCCTACTGTATCGGTTAATTCCGAATCCTTATTTTCTTGATTTTCTACTAATATATTTCCAGAAGTCTTTATATGTTGTTGATTTCTTCGGTATATAACATCCTTAGTATCCTTTATTAAAAATGATTTTGGCTCTTTGCAATTCTCAATTACCTGACCAGGAAACCAACAGCCTGTAGGTGTTTTCTTAAACATGACATTGTCTCCTTTCTTAACAGGTTCAATTTTTTTCGCTCCCCTATTATAATATTCGGAAGATTTTTTAATATTTGCATTTAAATTTTTCTTATATTCCATTTGATTTACCAGTTTTGGTTGGAAATTTTCCGTGACAGATGGTATTTTTGTTCGGAGAGACCTTGACATAAGCAATTCTGCAGGGCTGGGCAAATTGCCCTTAGGTGTTGTTCTATAATGCAGCAATGCTACATACGGATCTGATTTACTTTCGTAAGATTTCAACATTAATTTTTAATTGTTTGGATTGAACGTTCAGCCAAACCGTTAGATCTGGGTAAATATGGGCTCGACGTTTTATGGTCAATTCCCCAACCATCACAAAATGCTTTAAAATTATTGGAATTATATGGAGGACCTTCAAGTCTTCTTCTTCTTCTTCCTTGTCAACCTCATCATCTGCATACACATATTTTACGTATTTTTTCTTTAAAAAACACATCTTCTCAAAATGTCCCATTTTACCGCAATTATGACATTTAACCCTTAATGCTGGGCACCTGTTGTTATGTACCTGACCACATCTTGTACAATTATTCACATTGGATTGTTTCTTCATGTTCATCTGCTTCATTTTTTGTTTGTTTCCCAAATAATTGATAGATATCTCTGGATCATCCATTTGTTGTAGGGTTTTTGAGTTTTCTTTGGCTATTGCCATGCTTTTGGCTATATCAATAGCTTTCTCAAGGCTAATTCCACCTTCCGACAGCAACCTTTCTCGTACATGTCCCATTCTTGATGAGAGACCACATGTAAATACATCTCTTACCAGGCTTTCCCGTAAGGTACCAAATTCACAACTGAGACTTAGGTTTCTCAAAAGAGTGACATAATCATCAATTGACTGGTCAGCTTGTTGTTGACACATAAAAAATTTGTGCCTTTCCATGGCAATATTAACTTTTGGTACGAAGTATAATTCAAATTTTGACACAAGATTTTCATAACCGACCGTGTCGACATCTTCATTAAATGAATAAAAAATGTCCAAAGCACCGCTACCAAGATGATGGAGTAAAAGAGCCACCTTACGTTGATCCGAAGCACTTTCTAAATTGGAAGCTCTCAGAAATATTTTAAATTGTGTATGCCACATCTTCCATTCCCTAGCCATATTGCTCGCTCTTAGATTTATCTGCGACAGTGTCACATTGCACAACTGTCCACTAGCTTCACTGGAATTGTGTTTTTCTTCATTAGTCGACATTATCGTTTTAAGTTTGTTTTAAAATTTTTTTTTTATATATTCTATTCGCAAATTTTATTTACGCAGCCACTTCTGACACCATGTATTGATTCTAATAGAATGATTATATACAACAATCATATACTTTATGTTTTGGTGTGTTTACACAAGCATATGATTGATGTATGATCAAGCATCTTTATTAAAACTAATAAGGTGTTTACACATTAAATAAAGAGGGTGTTTACATATACAACAGACTATAGACTAGACTATAGACTAGACTATAGACTAGACTATAGACTAGACTATAGACTAGACTATAGACTAGACTATAGACTAGACTATAGACTAGACTATAGACTAGACTATAGACTAGACTATAGACTAGACTATAGACTAGACTATAGACTAGACTATAGACTAGACTATAGACTAGACTATAGACTTCACTATAGGCTAGACTATAGACTAATGTCAGACATCAACACATGAATAAATGACACCATTTGACGCAATTCCTTACAGAACATAGTATCTATAGGAGCTATTTACACCGATTTAGCCATGACAACTCACCCAGATGCCCGAAATGCCCAGAACTAGATGAAATAGTAGAATATGTCGTTTTTAATTGCCCACAATTCTCAGGACTACGAAACAGGATGGAATCGTGCATTTGGCGAACAAATAAGGACTGACAAGCAATTCTAAAATCAGAACATATCAGATCATTGGTAAACATGTACAGAACTTCCATAAATAATGCTTTGCGAGATTATTCGAGAGGTCCAGAACGTGACCTAGGAGACGAACTCTGAGAGTTAAGGAAGATCAGCGACAAAGCTGACCACGCCGAGAAGTAGTACCTGGTGGCAGTTCCGCGGAGTGTGTTGTTGACGATGCAAGGTTTCCTCCTCCACTATAAAAAAAGACTAGACTATAGACTAGACTATAGCCTAGACTATAGCCTAGCCTTTAGTTTGTAGACTAGACTAGAACACGCACTTTATTCTATTTTGTTATTTTTTATCAAAATTTTTCAGTCTGTGTTTATCTAAATACATGAGACCGGTAGCGTATGTGAAATATTTCCATTATTGTTGATAATAATACTCATACGTATTTGAACTACATATAAGAAGTGGTTTGCATCAGAGTTGGGGGTAGTGCACTAAATATTTAGTGCACTAAGGTTTTCACTAAATCCCACTATAGTGACAACATTTTGATTTTCCACTATTTTTCATCACTATAGTGGTAGTGAAACATATCGTAAATACCACTAAAAAAATTAGTGGTAGTGAAACATGTTTTAACTACCACTAAAAAATTAGTGGTAGTGTAAAATTTTTCCACTACCACTAACCATTAGTGGTAGTGAAAATTTTGCACTACAATAAAATAGTGCAAATTTTTAACAGTCACTACATGAATGCTTTAATTATATTATATGCACTAAAATCTCAAAAAAATAGTGTTTATAAAAATATTTCAAACAAATTGAAAATATAGTCAAAATATTTTCATTTTATTATTTTTTATTGCATAAAAAAATTAAATAAAAACTTAAAATTTTTAAAGGTGTTATCACACGGCATGTATTTTACATATGTACTGTCAAATTTTCCATATGTAAAAGTTGTACATATCGTCTGATACATATGAAACATTGCATATGTAAAATACACATGGAAATATATATGTAATTTTTTATCAATTAGAGCATGCTCTATTTTTCTATGACAAACATAAACAAAACAGCTGTGTGTTTTAATGAAAATTCCTTATTTTTTTGTATAACTATTTTCTTATGTTTTTTTTATTACTACTTTAATATTAGTCTTAATTAATTTAATAAATAATAAAAATAAACAAGTTAGAGTGCTATATTCGGCTATGCCGAATCTTAAATACCCTCCACCAGCAAGCTACTTTTTATTGAAACCCATTTAACTATCTAATTTTTAGATAACTTGGCAAAATTTTTGTTTCCTTATTGAGGGTACTAAAATTTATGCATGTGTCAAACTAATTTTAATTAGGTCGAGAAAAATGTATAATAATATGGGAGCTAAGACAACCTATGGACCGATCCGGAAGAAAAAATCCGTAGAATGATTTATATATACAAAATACACATTTATGTCGAATTTTATCCCGATAACTTTGACTGTTAATGTGCATTTGAGTAATTTTCGGAAATGGTCCTTATATGGGAGTTGTGACCAATTATCAACCGTTACGGAAAAAATTTCGTATAATGATTTATATGCCAAAAAAATTCAAGTCGAATTTTACTACAATAGATTTATTAATTAATGAAATATGTGCGTTTAGGTGATTTTCGGAAGTGAACTTTATATGTATAGGAGCTACGACCTTACACAAAACATATTTGTGTCGAATTTTATCAAGATATCTTTATTTGTTAATGAAATATGTGCGTTTAAGTGATTTTTTTGAAGGAGCTATTACCATATATGGAACAATCCGGAAAAAAAAAATTGGTAGAATGATTTATATGCTCACAAAACATATTCAAGTCGTATTTTATCCAAATAGCTTTATTATTCAAAGAAATATGTGCGTTTAAGTGATTTTCATAAGTGGACCCTCTATGGGAGCCTCTCCGGAAAAAATTTCGTAGAGTGATTCATATAAAGACAAAACATATTTGTGTCGAATTTTATCAAGATAACTTTATTTGACAATGAAATATGTATTTTTAAGTGATTTTCGGAAATGGGGTTATATGGGAGCTATGACCAATAATGGACCGATCCGTAAAAAATTTGGTGAAATGATTTGAATGTACACAAAACGTATTTTTGTCGAACTTTATCCCAATAGCTTTAGAATTCAATGAGATATATGTGTTTAAGCGATTTTCGGAAATGGACCTTATATGGGAGCTATGACCAATTATGGGCCTATCCGGAAAAAATTTAGTGGAATAATTCATATTTATACGAAATATATTTATGTCGAATTTTATCACGATAGCTTTATTTGACAATGAAATATGTATTTTTAAGTGATTTTCGGAAATGGGGTTATATGGGAGCTATGACCAATAATGGACCGATCCGTAACAAAATTAGTAAAATGATTTCTATGTACAAAACATATTTGTTTCGAATTTTATCCCGATATCTTTATAATTCAATGAAATATATGCGTTTAAGTGATTTTCGGAAGTGGACTTTATATGGGAGCTATGACCAATTATGGACCTATCCGGAAAAAATTTCGTACAGTGATTTATATTTAAACTAAACATATTTGTGTCGAATTTCATCAAGATAGCTTGACAATGAAATATGCGCTTTTAAATGATTTTCGGAAGTGGGCCTTATATGGGAGCTATGACCAATAATGGACCGATCCGTAACAAAACTAGTAAAATGATTTGTATGTATACATAACATATGTGAGTCGAATTTTATCCCGATATCTTTATAATTCAATGAAATATATGCGTTTAAGTGATTTTCGGAAGTGGACTTTATATGGGAGCTATGACCAATTATGGACCTATCCGGAAAAAATTTCGTAGAGTGATTTATATTTACACTAAACATATTTGTGTCGAATTTCATCAATATAGTCTTATATGACAATGAAATATGAGCTTTTAAATGATTTTCGGAAGTGGGCCTTATATGGGAGCTATGACCAATAATGGACCGATCCGTAAAAAATTTCGTAGAATGATTTGTATGTACACAAAACATGTTTAACTCGAATTTTATCACAATAGCTTTATTCATCAATGAAATATGTGCGTTTAGGTGATTTTCGGAAGTGGACCTTGTATGGGAGCTATGGCCAATTGTGACCCGACGGAGATCTACGTTGACAGTATGATTTCTGTTCACATTATATTTGCATGTGCAAAATTTTGTGTTGATACCGATATATATGAGGGAGTTATTAGCGATAAACTAATTTCCGGGAATATATACCTTTGTATGGGGGCTATGGGAAATATTGAATCGATTATAAAGATTTTCAACATAATTAATCACTGCCATGAAAAAATAATGTGTGACAAAATTCATCGAAATATCTTTGGTAGTTTCTGAGAAAACTTCAAAAGAATGATGAAAAAAACGTAATTTTTTTCGAGGTAGTCTGAAATTTTTACTCATAGCTTTTTACGTTGTGAACCGATTTTGCTGATTTTCAATACCAAACTGCTTAGGATAACAATAAATATTTTGGGTGAATTTGGTTGATTTCCTTTGCTTAGTTTTAACGTGAGCGTGTTTTACACAGACAGACAGACAGACAGACAGACGGACAGACGGACATAGCTAAATCGACTCAGAATTTCATAAGGACCCAGAATATATATACTTTGTTGGGTCTTAGATGAATATTTCTTGGTGTTACACACGGAACGACAAACTTATATATACCCTCTATCACTGATGGTGGTGGAGGGTATAAAAATTATAAAATAATTCAATATAATGATATGTTTTTGAGTCCCATTAACATTAGTGAATGATTATATTTTTCCACTATCCTGTTAGTGGAGAAAAAAAAATTGCACTAAGCTGTAAAAAAAGGTTTCTCACTATCACTAAATTAATTTTAGTGAAAATTTTTCTTTTACCACTACCACTATTGCTTAGTGAGGCTGTTATTTTTCAACTCACCACTAAATAGCTATTAGTGATAGTGAAAAATTTTGCACTATCACTAACTTTTAGTGGAAACTGGAAATTTAGTGCACTACCCCCAACTCTGGTTTGCATAACAATGGACAACAATTATATTACGGGCATATTTTAAGTAAGATATTGTTTTAAAACAAATTTTTTTTAAAACAAAATTTACTTTTCTAATTAATAATTGTAATTTATAAAAAATGTATGTAAATTTAATGTTACATTTTAAATTTTTTAAAATTCAAATTGTAACCATTTTATTTGAAACTACTAAAACTTAATAATTTTTAAAAATTAAACATTAATTAAATTTAACATTAACTCCCACTCATTTCCTGTTGCAAACTACTTGCCACACATTAACAAATACACACCTATATCAACAAACACACATACACTTACATTAAAAGCATACAAACAAAGAAAACTAGTTTACTATAAGAACGTAAAAATTAACATTCATTCATTAACACCGTTGGTAAAGTTAAGAAAAGTTTACTTTTAACAAACACTGTACGTCAAGAGATAAAGGACTTGCGCAAGGCTAAAGAGAGAGTAAAACCATTATGTTTAACAGCAATTAACTCTCTTTTATCACTTACAGCATGTTCGGCTTTTCTAGACGACTAAGGTTTTGTATGATTTATAAACAACAAAGTAGTAGTCGTTTCAAATACACACACACAAACACCCATAGGCAGATACTCACAAAGGAGCGATTTAACAGGAATCGGGTTTTTATCTTAATCATCATCAGCATTGTCGTTGTCGACATCATCATCATCATCATTGGTACAATCATCATCATTGTTATTATCAGCAACTACGGCAACAACAGCAACAACTACGTCATTGAAATGTGAGTGTTTGTGTATGTACAACAACATTGAGTAAGAATAACAACAAAATAATCACAACTTGTAGTAGAGTAGAGTAAAGTGGAGAGTGTGTATGTGCGTGTATTTTTGCTTCGTTTACGTTTACATGGTGACAACACCTTGTGCTGTTGTATCAGTTACTCGTGATAGCTGAACGCTAACGGTTACTCGCTCACAAACTAAGTCTTGTAGTGTCAGTTCAATTTATTTTTCATTTTCTACGATTCCATAAACATTTATTATAATGGCGCGTAGTTGGAATTTGTGATATTTTTTTTTTTGGATTCTTTAATAAACTTATTATTATTGTTGTTGTTGTTTTTCTCCATTTTTTTTTTGGGAAAAAGTAAAAAATGAAGATTGTATAGAAAATTGGACGCCACGAAACCTATAAACAAAATATTCTATATAATTTTTTTTGTGTTTTTTTTTTGGTTTAACGTTAATATTGAGTTAAGTGAGTATAAACAAGAGTGTGTATGTATTCACCTGGAGGAGAGTGTTTGTATATGTGTTTTGATATTTTGTATTTGTTATTGTTTGTTTTATACTGTTTATTATCAAAACATGCAGACATACAAAACTACATTAGCTTTAAAGGGTGTTTGTATATTTAAGCCCATACTCCTCATAATTTCCAATACAGTGAAAACAAATAGATTTGTTTATGTTTGTGAGTGCTTGTGCGTATGTGTGTAAGCGCCAAAACAGTTTGTGTTTGAATGTTTATAATGTCTATATATACCATTAAAACATCTATGTATATAAAAGTGTTTGAGTTGTTGTATGTATTTGACTTTAAGAGTGCATGAAACTAATAACAATATATTAAAACGGCGGGAAATATTTAAAACTAAAACAACAACAACTTTTACTTGTTCAAAACTTGTTTCCCATGCACTTACTCACTCACATACAAAATAACTTTTTAATATTTTTTCACTAAAGTGTTTAATGTTTGTTGTTTAAACAATTTTGTGAAGACTTTATTAAGGGAAATTAAAAATTTAAAAAAATAATTAATTTTAAGTGTTTGTTTTCCAAAAAAAATTTACTTCATAGAGTGGTATTTTGTAAGTGTTTTATATAAATAAATTTGGCTAAAAGCTTTTTTCTAATTAAAAATTATATTTGAGGAGTTGAGCTGTTTTCGAGTTGATTAACAGTTGCTTGTGATGCCTTTGGAACCTCAGATTTTGCGTTTTTGTTAAAAAAATACCCAAAAATCCATTAATGATCATAGTGAGATGAAATTTTTGCATTATCTCTTTAAGTTCAAGAGATATTTAGCTTTTATTTCTTTCGATTATAAAATTTGTCCGATTTCTTTTGCGGGCCTACGGAGGGCCAGATTTTTTTTTTAATATTTAGTATTATTCTAATGAAATTCTTTATAAAAAATGAGCTGGAAAGAAAACTTAATGCATTAGCATTGAGAATACAATTTGATAGTTTTAGGCAGACACTGTCCCCACCACCTCTATCGAAACTTGGTCAATAGTAAGAATTGTCCCTTTAAAAAGTTTCTATATTCTTTCTTTTATAGAAACAAATTTTCTTTGGGACCATATAGAAATTTTTACATGATCCGGCAAGAAAACATTCTCGAGAAGCGTCTAAAATAAAACTCAACTCATTCAAGACGACACTGTCCCCACTGGCCCTATACAAACTCGGTCAATTTTGAAAAAAATATTTTGATTTGAATAACACATTTTTAAAATGCAAAGCTCCGATCCTCACAATGGGTCCATATTTATATAGCCTTATATCTTTCTTAAATATATATAAAGTCTTTCTACTATCGCATGGTAAATAAGTTCACAGTGGGCACTTTTCTCAAAAAACTCAAATTTTGGAACACATTTTCTCCGCTTTAGGAATTTTGGTATTTGTGTAAAGAAAATGAGATAACACATAACGGTATTCTTCTAGAAAGACTTGGATCTATATATGATTAAAAATTTGTTCTGTTAACTTTATCCGTTCAAATTTTACAATAATTCAAATTTATAATTGTGATTTTAAAAAAATTTCTATATTATGATTTTTGACCCAAAAAAATCCCAATATTCTTTCTTTTATAGAAACAAAATTTCTTTGAGACCATATACAAATTTTACATGATCTAGCAGGAGAACATTTTCGAAAAGCGTTTAAAATAAAATTCAACGCATTTAAGCGGACACTGCCTCCACCAGCCCTATCCAAACTTAACTAATTTTGAAAAAAATATTTTGATTTGAACAAAAAATTTTAAAAACGCAAAGCACCGATCCTCACAGTGGGCCCATATTTATATAATATTATAGGTTTCTTAAATATGTGTAAAGTCTTTTTAGTATCGCATGGTAAATAGCGTCACAGTGGACACTTTTGTCAAAAAACTCAGTTTTTGGAACATATTTTTCCCCACATTAGGAATTTTGGTATTTTTGTATCGAAAATGAAATAACTGATAATGGTATTGTTTTACAAAGACTTGGATCTATATATGATTGAAATTTTGTTCCGATATCTTTATCCGATCCAATGTTACATTAATTCAAATTTTATATATGAGATTTTAAAAAATTATAATATATTATGACTTTTCTACTTTTTTGTAAATGGTGTTCCAATAAAAGATCCTTTATATTATATATATATACTAAAATTGAATCCTTAAGTCATTATGCTTTCAATGATATCAAATACTTGTAAAAAAGCTATAACCTTAATCAACAAAAAGTCTCCAAATCTGTAGTCCTTCTGACATTTATAATGCCTTTTATATAATTTGCAAGCAAAATTCGTTTATTAGTCCGGCCCCTGAAAGATAAAATTGTCTTTGTTGTGTCCAATGTTATTCCATTGGGTCTGAAATTACTTGTTGATTAATTTTAAACCAATCATAGAGAAACAATTCGTGGTTTTAATTGCATTAAACCAAAGAATTGTTTAAAATTGTTTAAAATTGTTAAACACTTTTTTTCCTTTTAACAAAAATGTCGACATTTAAAAACTAATTTTTAATTTTCCGCGAATTTTTGTCTTTAGTGGTTATAACGTTAAAGTGATTTTCAGATTTGTACCCTAAACAAATTTTAACTGCTACTTTAACAAGATTCTGTTGATAGCAAGCTTATAAAAAGACAACAACTAACAAGTTGTGTGTAACTAGTAGTATGAGTTATTTTTGATGAGTATACGTTAAGTATACGTTACCTATACCTCTAAAAAGATTATAATTTATTTGTAAAGCTTTTGTAATCGAGTTACCTCTATTCATCCATGACTGTTTATATGTATGTTGGAATCAAGTCTCTGTAAATATATAAACCATTCTGCAAACATTTTCCGTATTAACCCATAATAGGTCTTAGCTCCCAAACTAGGTCCATTTCCGAAAATCATTATGCACAGAATTCAATATCTAGCTTGAATAAAACCTTCCGAATTAGAATACCAACAAAGAAAAGGCCTAGCTGAAAAGCTTTGTTTTTGAATCTCTATCAGATGGCCTAATACACTGCACTATTTTCCAGGTTCTCGCCACGAACGTGATCAAGCCGAAAGGTGTTCTCCATCTCAGATCGTGTCCTAAATTAGTCTCAATTCAATTAATGTGAGTTCCAGAACAAAATGGCATTCAGGAAAATGAAATCCTCTAAGTTATTATGGAAGGTGCTTAGGTGCAATTCGTCTTACAGGAAGATGAATCGTTAGATTCAATCAAATTGATTTGAGTTCCAGAACGCAATGGCTTTCAGGGAAATGAAATCGTCTATGTTATTGTGGGAGGTGCTTAGGTACGATTCATCTTAGAAAATGATGAATCGTTACAAAACCTTTTATATAATTGAAGGGTGAGTGTGTCGGATGAATGAGAAGTGTCTTGGGTTGAATTGAATTTTCCTAGTCTAGGACAATTTGTAACGCACAATAATATTGTTCTTATACCCACCTTAAAGTATACCGCTGGCTTAGAATCATTTTCTGTGTTGTTTTAGCTATGTCCGTCCATCTGTCTGTCCGTCCGTCCATGTAAATCTTGTAATCAAACAACAGGTCGCAATTTTCAAGATAATTCAATAAAATTTGGCACATAATCTTCCATTATACCAGAGACGAAGTCTATTGATAATGGTTAACATCGGTTCATTATTTCACCTACCCCCCAGACAACTGAACACCCCTAATAGGGCTCTTAAGTTCACAACTATGTTTAATATACTCGTACCCAGACAAAAAGCTGCAAACCAAGTGATATGCTAGCCTTGATGAACTTTATAATGATTGGTCCTCATTTGACCCTTGTCCCGATACAAAGCCCCTTTCAAAATATGACTTAAATGTTCACAATTTTATTCTACAACTGAATTTTACTTTTAATACAAAGTAGAAGCGTAAAGTGTTTTCTCTTCATAAAAGTAGATTTTTTTTTCAAATTTTGGAAAAATGAATAATAAATGCCATACATTGTTATGTTGTGGTGTACGGGTAGTATGAGTGATTTTTGATGTGTATATTATGTATACG